>NC_133658.1:175907154-176211476 GCF_037893015.1 Macrotis lagotis | reverse complement strand
TTCCCTCTGGATGTGGATGACATTTTCTATCAAGTCTTTTAGAATTGCAATTCTTCTTACATTCTAATAGAAATGTCACTCAGAGTCTACATACATAATTACAGTATGGTTTCAAGAAGCAGGACTATAGTGGTATATGAGTGCATGCATGTATCATGTATATGGACATAATATATATATATATATCTATATATATATGGTAAGAGAACAATGAATGTTAATCTTCAAGTTTCTTGATTATGTTGATGTTCAGATGAAGATGATAAATAGAATAAATTTTAATTTTGATTGTCTCTTATAGTATAATAGCAAAGTATTCCTTTGATAAATTCAACCATTAGGTGACTATAATTTTTGACTCATAAGTGCTTCTACCCCCTTATAATACAATTAAAAAACAGATTTTATTCCATATATTGCTGACTGGTTGATAGATTCATGTATTAAAAACAAATTACAGGGATTCTGTGCTTCCGTTCTTGGACTATAGGCAGCTGGGTCCCTCAGTGGATAGACCTGGATTTATGAAGTCTCCTATTATTGAGTTCAAATCTTACCTCCAATATTTATTAGCTGTGTGACTCTGGACAATTCATTTAGTACTCTTTGCCTCAGTTCCTCATCTGAAAAATGAACTGGAAAAGAAAATGACAACCCACTTCAGTATATCTGCCAAGAAAACAAACAAATTAAAAAAAAAAAACAAAATCCAAATAGGTTCATGAAGAATCTGATATGACTGAAAAATGACTAAACAAAAATTAATATTTTAACAACATTTATTGAATACTTGTTTGTGCAGTGTATGGTATGATGTGATAGGAATAAAAATATTCAGTACCTGGGATTATATTGTATTTGGTGTAGGAGGAAAAGATATATACTTGGGGAGAAAATTCCAACATTTCTTCAATATCATAGTAGCTTATTACCCAGAAGAAAGGAGTTCTTTTAATTAGAGTGGATCATGTGGCCATAGTCCAGTGCTTAAAGAAGTAGAAAGCTTTCTCTGAGTGTCATCTGTCATAGTTTTTTTTTTTTAATTTTGACTTGAGAATTGTAGGAACTTGATTTATAAATATCTATCCAAAAGGAAAGATATATTTCTAAAGCAGATTTGTGATTGGACAATTAGAATTTTGATCTAAATGTTTTATCTAGATGAATATCTTATTTTGTTTTTTAAAATTTATTTCTCTCAATTACATGTTAAATTTTTTTAAGATTCATTTTGTTTGTTTTGAGTTCCAAATTCTATCTATCTCTCCCTTACTGACCCCTTCCCTAAAATGGTAAGCAATATGGTTATATGTTTGTAATATTGAAAAACCTTTCCATATTAGTTATTTTTGGCTCTAAGATTCAAACAACAATAAAAATATAGAAAGTAAAAATAATATTCTTCAATCTATATTCAGGCCACACAGTTCTTTTTCTGGGGGCAGATAGCATTTTTGTCTTAAGTCCTTTGGATCATTGTATTGCTAAGAATAGAGAAGTCATTCACAATTGTTTATCAAACAATATTGCTATTTTACTG
Source organism: Macrotis lagotis (assembly GCF_037893015.1). Lineage (NCBI taxonomy): Eukaryota > Metazoa > Chordata > Mammalia > Peramelemorphia > Peramelidae > Macrotis > Macrotis lagotis. Next base: position 176,209,936 of record NC_133658.1, on the reverse strand, counting down.
CATTTTACCTTGTATCATTTCATGTAAATCTTTCCAGGTTTTTCTGAAATTATCTTGCTTGTCATTTCTTATGGTACAATAATAATCATATATTACAAATTGTTCAGTTATTCCCCAATTATTGGGCATCCCTTCAATTTACAATTCTGAGCTACCAGAAAGAAGACTTATAAATATTTTCTTTGAAAATGAAGGAAAAACACTATTATTTTCTACAATATTTTAACAGTTGACCACTTCCTTCCATCTAAATTCTTTTCCTGCCTGAGTTTCTTTGACACTGATCTCTCCTTGTTCTATTTTATCTATTTTCCAGTTCCTTTGTAATCTCCTTTACAAAATTATAGGTCATTTCCCCCCCTTTTTTTTGGTATCTTTGGAATGCAGGCCTGGTAGTGGTCTTGCTGGGTTAAAAGGTATTCACTATTTTATAACCTTTTTCAGCATAGTTTCTCTCCAGAATGGTTGGATCAATTCATAATTTCAGCAACAGTGCATTAGTGTCCCCATTTTCCCACTTTCTTTCCAACATTTATCATTTTCCTTTTCTTGTCATATTCTGACTGACTATTATAGATAGCTACTTGTTCTAGGTGGTTTAGAATACTTGAGTAATCAAAGGAGATCATTCTTTCTAGTCAATCTTGCCTTTGTTGAGAAGTTTCCATCTTTATGTCAACCTGTTTCAATTATGCTTATGATTTCAATTGATCACAGATACTACCATAATTCTTTTGCCCAGAAATTTTATATGTATGAAGCTGATGGGCAAGAGGAGAGTACATGCTACTGTTAATTCTGTTCTCTTTATTTAAAATTATGTGTTTCTTTATTATGCTAAAAAGTGACTATTCTTCATTGGTACCAGAAAAAACAATTTATTAAACAACATAACCAGATATTCATTTTTGATAGTTTGTATTTGGACAGACTGCTTTGAAAATTAGAGCTAAAATAATTTTAGACAATGCAAAATATATGGCATTGTAATGTCTTGAGGCTGGTAAAGAACTGAAATCTTTTCTATTTTTATACTTAGATGCTCTACCTTTCTTCTCTTTTGACCTTTACAAATTATTTAAAGATTATATTATATTTCTTGTTTCTGAAAGTCTTTCAATCAATATTCTTTGATGAAAAGAAGTACAGTTCATACATGACCAATATTAGGTAGCATATGTCAAGTACCATCTTATAAAATCAGAATTAATTCCTTCCACCAAACTTTGAAAGTTTCCCAAAGGAATTGCATATCAGACATCCATCATGAAGGTAATCAATTAATAATGTACTTTCCTGATGCCTACCGATATGTTGAACTATTTCTTCTTTCCTTAAAATGCATTCATTTGACTCTCTCATGTTCTCAAAATATTGGACTCTATCTTTTTCCCTTCACAATGCATGAAAAAAGCTTTTTATGTTGCCTCCATTTTCTTACCTCCCATTCTTTTCTGAAATCTTGTTAGTGTTTTATAGCTTGATTGAAATTATTTTCTCCAAATTCACCAGTTATTTATTTATTGTTAAATTCAATGAGTTTTTCTCATTTCTCTTTCATTTAACCTTTCTACAGATGGCTGCTAGGTGGCTCAGTGTATAGAACACTGGCCTTGGTTTAAGGAGGATGGGAGTTCGAATTTGACCTCAGACACTTGCCACTTACTAGCTGTGTTATCTTGGACAAGTCATTTTAACCTGTTTGTCTCACATCCTGGGTCATCTCCAGTCATCCTGATTCATATCTAGCCAACTAGACCCAGATGGTTCTGGAGGAGAAAGTAAGGCTGGTGACATAATACAGTCCCCCTTCTCCTCCCCCCACTTGAATACAATTCATGGGCTTGTTGTGGCATCACCTCCCTGATGGCATGGTTTTCTTTGAAAATGAAGGACAAACATTGTTATTTTCTACAGTATTTTAACAGTTGACCACTTCCTTCCATCTAAATTCTTTTCCTGCCCAAGTCTCCTTGACACTGATCTCTCCTTGTTCTATTTCATCTATTTGCCAGTTCCTTTGTAATCTCCTTTACAAAGTAACAATCCATGTTTTGTTCCTGCTCTGTGATTGTTCCAGCAGTCTTGGACTCTTTTACTCTCAAGGGCACTACCACACTTCTAGTCACCCACCCTGATACCTGAGGCATGGTCCTTAAGTCCTCCCTCTCTCACCCTCATTTCCAGTAAGTTACCAAGTCCTATCATTCCCACCTTCCTAATGTCTCTCAAGCATACCCTTTCATTCTTCTCCCACTGGCACTGCCCAGATATGGGTCTTCAACATCTTATGCCTGAATTATTGTAGCCAATTTCTGATTGGTCCCCTTGACTAACTCAAATTTCTCCCCTTCTTAGTCCATCCTTCATTCAACTGCCAAACTGAGCTTCCTAAAGTTTAGATTTGAACATGTCACCTCTATTCCCTTTCAATAAATTTTATAGATTCCCTGTCACCTTCAGGATCAAATATTAAATCCTTCATTTGGCTTGTAAGATCCTTCATTGCCTGATTGCCCTCCCTACCCCTGCATTTCCAGTCTTCTTATATATCCCTCCTTCTTCGTTTTGCTCCTTTCTCCCATATGTAACCTCTTTGCTTTTTCTTGTAGAAACCACTCCATTTCCCTACTGTTTGTAATTTCACTAGTTGACTCCAGGCTTGGAGTTTCCTTCCTCTTCATCTCTCTGTCTTCTATATTTTTTTCTGGCTTTCTGCAAATCTTAACTAAAATTCCACCTTCTTCAAAATGCTTTCCCTATCTTCTGTAATGTTAGTGTCTTCCCACTGTTTATAGTCTCCACTTTACTCTCTCTCTATATCTTGTTCATACATAGTATCTGAATGTTATTGCTTCCATTAGACACTGAGCTCTTTGAGGACATGGACCATACTCTTCCGTTTTTTGTTTTTTTTTTGTATCACCAGGTTTTAGCACAGTGCCTCTCACATAAATGTACTTACTAAATATTTACGTAGACTTCAGGCAGTCTAAGTTTAACCTGATGTACCGGGCTAGCCATATCTAGGATCCTGGAAACCTCAGTAAACCCAAACTTTGAGTCTCAAATTTGCCAAGTTTCAGGTTCCTTATGGTGTTTTATATACCCTGGACTTTGTCTTAGCTAATAGGAAGCCATTGAAAAGAAGGGCTAAGAGAGATTCCTTAGAAGACTGGAGTAATGAATTTGGCAGAGAGTACCTGTGAAAGTTGATGTTGTGCCACAATTGTGGCAATAAAATCTTGAAAAAAATGTAACTGGTTATGACGTCTATTTAGCCAGAAGGAATAGGAAGCTTCTGGGAGAAGGCATTGATTAAGTCCTTAACTTTAATTAAACCCAGGTTGTTTTTTGGGGGGTGTGTGAACACATGTTCAACATAAAAGGAAGTTATTGCAGAACCAAGTGTTTTCTGCAGGTTGAATTTGTTGATTTGTGTTACAAAGACTGTGTGAAGTGGGCAGGAAGGAGTTTGCAGTTTTATTGCCTTATAGGCTGTAAGACTATAAACCTCATAGCTTAGGTTTATAGGATCCCCAAATGTTAGGGGACTCCTTTGATAGCTCTGTAGCATTAAGTGAGGTAAAGATCAAGAGAGAAATATACTTCTCCAAAATAGATACTTTGAAACAAATAGGAATCTTTACTTCTTTCTTTTTCTTCTTAGAAACAAATATCAGACTTTATAAACTGTTGACTTTGACATTAGTTTAAAAATCATATAAATATGTATAATATATATCATATATATATATATATTTTTTTTTTTTCCATGATTCAAATGAGAAAACTTGTCTTATTTCATGAACCACATAACCCAAACTACATTTTGGATTTTTAGAAACATTTTGAAGTATTGATCTGGTTTATTTTCTTTCTCTGGCCCAGCTGTGTTCTTTTTTTAATGTACCCAGCATAGGTTTCCAGAAATCAATATATATTCTTGCAAATTCTGAACTTTATTTTAATTTAAATCTGCTGTGGGTAAACACTGGAATGTGTGTGCTCTTTTGATTTTCTTATTCTCTTAGGACTAGCTCTATGTTGTTTAATTTTATAGGAATTCAACTTTTTAGCCTTTTTTCTATGAATGCATATAGGATATGTGGGTAGGATTATGGTAAAGGATCATGTTTTTGAAATTCCTTTGCTATTTGCAATTCACATAGACTGTGAAATAGGTAGTTTCTTTGTATAAGTTTTCTCTAATATTCATATTTTTCTCACCATGAGTCTTAGTCTCCTGCTGTCAGTATTGCTTCTTTTCTCCCATCTTTCTACTTTGCATGTACAAAGTTTCAAAGACTAATAGAAAATTGGTAAATGATTTATTTCATGATTTATTTCTTGTCCATTGATATTTATTGGGCATTAATTAATGATGTCAAGAGTGCAATGATATGAACATTATGATGCCTTATTCCAAAATTCTTTGGTGTTACTTTTTCCTGTGATTCATTTGTATGATGAAGACAGAAATATAGCACAATAAGGAAAATGGGTTTACTTAGTAGAAAGAAAGCTGCACACAGAGTCTGAAAAGAACTGTTTTTAACCTCTTACTTCTGACACATACTTATCTGTATGTTTATGCAACTTACTCTTGTGAAGACTATTTCCTCATTTTTAAAATGTAAAAAAAATACTTTACTCAGTTGTTTTGTGGGACTCAGATCTTAAAGTGCTACATGAATGTTAGATATTAATTTCTATTCATCTATTTCTGATGTTTTAGAAAGAATTTAGGTAGAAAAAGTTCTGGGACACAACATTAATTTGTCATCATTTTCTTACATTTAATGTTCTGTAGAATTGTGCAGAGAAATATAATATAATTGCTTTTTTGTAATTGAACAATAATATTTCAATTCAACTAGCATTCTTTAACCTCACTGAAAGTATCTTTGGGACAACTTTAGTAAACAGACAGAATAAGGGAGAAAATATGTTCTTCATCTTGTTCCCATATGATTTTGATTTTTTTTGCCAAATCTTTATATTTTCAAAGCATTTCATTCTATATAACTTGGAGATATATATATTAACATTCCACTCTTAAAATTGTATTAATCAATTTTATATCCAGGTAATTATGAGCAGCATTTTTATTTATAAAAATAATCTGGTTCTTGTACAGTTTATTTAATTCTCAAGGATAATTTTGTATTTATAAGACTTGAATTTGTTGTGTTTTCACTTATGAAAGATATTGAGCTTCTGTTGTACATTTTTAGCCACCAGATTCCACCATGCCCAAGTATTCAATAGGTCACCTCACCTATAATTGTTGATGATTGGGATTTTGAATCTCTATCATAAACCTCTTCATTTCCATAAATAAATTATGACTTAACCACTTCTTCATTTGTCAACATATTATTGATTGAGTTCATGTGGATGTGGAGTATTGTAGGCTTTTTGATTATTCTTGTGGATACTAGTCATTTTTGAACTCTTTTGGGGTTGGGCAAAAGTGGATAAACCAGTTATAATTATGTTAAATACATTTCAGCAGCATATACCTATTTTTGGATTTTACTGTGGTGAAATAATGTCTACTTGTTTGAAAATTATTTCTGAAAAATTTTTAGCATTTATTATTTGCTTTGAGAACATTCCCTCAGTCTCTTTCTCCTTTTTGATAAAGAAATATTTTTCTTGGCTATCTGTGACGAATGGGCTGATAATTTCATTAATAATCTACCTATTTTTTGTTATTATGCATTCCAACTGTATTATGGTACATATGACAATGCTGCAAGTACATGTTAAAATGATATATTAGTGTTCATCGTTTTAAATTTTTTTAATTGAACTTTGTTTTCAGGATTAAGTTTCTTGACTTAAATAACCACACTTTTATGATTGATGTGTCTTGCCTGGAAAAGTTGAAAGTATAAGTATCACCTTCTCTTGTTGGTTTAATTTGATTTCCATATTCATGTTTTTTCAATACTTCACAGGTTCTATGATTAATGTGGTTATTCCCCAGCATAGTTCATATTAATCCATTTGCCTTCCCATAAATGTTCCATAGGAAATCCAAACAATGTGCTATATATTTTAATACAATTGTAATAGTAGTCACTTTTTAAAAATTTATTTTGTTTTGCTCTCTGTAGCACAGGTGGCCAGCATAGACTAGGTGAAAAAGAGACATCATTAGGGTTGGGTGCCACAGTTCAACCCTATATTGTGCTGAAAGATCTCCCTTATTGGACCAGCCATTCAACTTAAAATTAGGACTTTGTTTCTTTGGTTTCAGTATTATCTGATTTTCTATTTTTTAAAATGTCAACGCAGCTGAAAAAAGAGAACACACTAAGTCCCTGGTTCTTTTTTTTCAAGTAATTCAGAACTTTGTTTACTTTATAAGTTTGCCAAGGGCCAGCACCCTTAAGTGCATGCAGTTCTTCATTGAACTGCCCCACCCTCATCCCCCTCCTCCCTTGTGATGTTTCTCTTAGTGTAAGGTAGGAGAAACATCAGGAGAGTGAATCAAACTAATCACTTAGTAAATAGCTGTAGCAGCAAGCATGGCCAACATAGATTAGAGGTATCAGAATGATCAGACAGAAATAAGGTTGGGTGATTCAGTACAAAATCTGTAACTGTTATGGGAGACAGCAAGGAAGTTTTAACTTCCCCAAATACGTGTTCCACAGGGCCCTGTTGATGTAATTCAGGAGATGAGAGGAGGAGAAGTATTCCTTTCTACTATAAGTTTTCAGGGAAACTTTGGACTGATGATAAAGTCTGGGACATTTCTATGCCTCCTACTCTATTACTAAGCCTCTATTCCTTTCCTTGACAAATTTTAAAAATAAAATAAGAATAATAATAGCATTTAAATATATTGAAAATTTCAATATTAGTAAAATTAAAAGCATAATTCTCTACTCCTACCCCCACCCCATGTTTGGGGAATGCCTATTTTCCTTCATTTTCCTATGTAACTTTCAACCAAATCTTTCTTTTCAATAGTCTTTTTAAGGGAAGTAGTCAGTGGTAGAAGGGTATAGATTGTTTGCCTTGTGAAATGATAAACAGGTTTGGGTGATTTTTCTTTGAACATTAAAGTTGATTGAATTTGTCTTAAAAGCAAACAATTTTGACAATTAAGGCATAAGAAATGGTTAATGTTAAGTTTAGCTGTTATAACCACAATGTGTTGATTAGAGTCATTCCATGCATCTTACTCAGAAGTCTCAGTGCTGCATACAGTTTAAGAAGAAAATACATAGTCAGTGAATTTCCTGTCAAAATGTGCTGATTACAGCAGCTTGCCCAGAGCTAAAATCACTGTAATAAAAATGCCTGGACTGGAACATGTTGCTGGCTATATTATTCACCTCCTGAGTTGTTTCAGTTTTACATAAGCTCATAGCAAATAGCTGTCAGTTGGAAAACTTCAGAAGAGTCCTATCTAACTGGAGTCACGGCTGAGTTCTGTAGCTTTGAGTCTTTGAAGAACATGTTAGCTAGACTCTGGCAATGGAAATGGAAGACAGAATTTAAGTAGTTAAAATTCCTGCCTTAAAATGCTTTACATCTTCTTAAGTTATCTGAATCTTTTGTATTGAAATAACTGATATTTTTGGTTGGTGGGGCCTTTTCATCTTCTTCTTTCCCCTCCTTCCTTCCTTTTCTATCTTCCTATCATCCTAGAGTAAGTTTTCTTCTCTTTATAGTTTTATATTTTCTGATCAAATTGCATTAAATCATAGAATCTGAATGTTTATCAGAATTGTATTCATGAAAATTTGAACAGGGCTCAGTAGATCATTAAGAAAATTTCATGAAAGCCCTTTCCCTGTACACATTAAATTGTGATTTAGCTTTAGAAGAGAATACTATATTTGCAGTGTGGGGGATTATCATGTGTCTCTTCCATCCAACTCAACTTCAGAGTCCTAGGACTATCTTTTCCTAAACATACTATGGGTATAAGGGATAGATAATAAGAACAACAACAACAACAAAAGGGAAGCAAGAAATGAAGAATGAAAAAGAGAAAGGGTGTATAAAAATTAGACAAAGATGCAGAGGAGAGGAGGGGAAATGGAATAGGAGAGAAAAAACTGTGTAACATCCCTTTTGGACTCATTCTCTCATAACAACTTGACTTTATAGAAGCTAGCTGCCCCAACAGCTGGACTTTATAGAAGTAAGCTGATCAACTAAAATTTGTTGTGTCTAGGTTATGCTAAATTCAAAAGATACAAAGAAATTTAAAAAAAAAATCAGTTCTGACATATGTAATGAGGTAGACAACATGCAAACTGTGATGTAAAAAAAGCAGCATGAATGCTAAATTGGGGGTAGTCTCAGAACAAAAACACCAAGAAAGATTTCTTTCAAAAGAAAGAATTTTAACTTGAAAGAAGCCAGAGAAGTCAGAAAGTAGAGATGAGGAAGGAGAAAGTTCTAGGAAATATTGTTCAATTGTTTTAGTTAAGACCAATTCTTCATTTTCTTGGCAAAGCGTGAGTAGTGTGCCATTTCCTACTCCATCTCATTTTACAGATGAAAAAACTAAGGCAAACAGAGTTAAATGACTTTCCCAGAGTCATCCGGATAGTGAATGTCTGAGACCACAGTTGAACTCAGGAAGATGAGACTTCCTGACTTCAGGCCCAACTGTTCATTGTGCCACCTAGCTGCCTTCCAGCAAAAGGGGTATACCCAAATATTCTTCATGTGTGAAGATATATTTTATGTGTGTGTGTGTGAAATTGAAGGTACTTTGGTGAAGATGAATTGTTTATATACTCATAGAGGGAAAGAAATATGCATCCTCTCAGAACTCTAATGGCTTCAAAGGTCATAAAATAGTTAAAGAAGATAAAGATCCCAGGGTGGTTCTCTTCTGGTTTCTTTGTTGTTGTTGTTGTTGCTTTTTTCTTTTTGGTTTTTATAAGGCAATGGGGTTAAGTGAATTGCCCATGGTCACACAGCTGTGTAATTATTAAGTGTCTGAGGCTGGATTTGAATTCAGATCCTCTGGACTCCTGGGCTGGTACTTTATTCACTACACCACCTAGCTTCCCCTCTCTTCTGTTTTAATGATGTTAGGAGATGGGAAAAATGGAAATGACAAGAAGAAGACTCATGTCACATAATAGGGGTGTATAGCTGTGAGAGATGGACTATAATGTAAGTTGAATGCTGAAAAATTAATGCTTTCAAATTGTGTTGCTGGAGAAGATCTTTTTCAAGTTCTTTGGATAGTAAAGAGATCAAATCAGTCAATAATTAAAAAAAATTAATTTAGGCTAATCACTGGAAGTCCTAATACTGAAGCTGAAGTCTAAATACTTTTTCTACTTAATGAGAAGGAACTCATTTGAAAAGACCCCGATGTTGGGAAAGATTGAAGGCAAAAGGAAAAGAGAACAGCAGAGGATGTGATGGATAGATGGTGTCATGGCAACAATAAATATGAACTTGAACAGACTTTGTGAAATAGTAGAGGATAAAAAGACTTGGAATTCTATGGTCCATAGGGTCACAAAGAATCAGACATGACTGAATGACTGAACAACAACAAAGAGAAGAAGAATGAATGAATAAAAACATTTATTAACAACATATATTTAATGAAGACTATATCAACATGGAAGAAGGGATTAGGAAGAGGATATCTCTTAAACCTCACTTTCATTTGAACTAGGTAAAGAAAGGTTGAACACATACACAATACATATATTTACCCACAAACACAAGAGAGTGTAGTTAGAAATACATTAAACAGGGAGGAGTTTTAAAAGGAAGGGCAGGATAGATAAGGGAATACCATAAGGAAAATCAATTCCAAAGCCCAAAGCAGGAGATTGGGTGGGTGATCATTAGGGAAGAAAAAAAAAGAACTATGCCTGTGCTTAGGAATGGAGTAAATGGAAGACTGGCAATAGATCTCTTTTAGAGATCACAGATATTAGATAACTTCCTTTTTTCACAGTATTTTTCTTATTCATAAATGGGCAAGTGTGAGCAAAGAGAAAGAGAGTAAAAAATATCTATAGGAGGATAAGATGACTGGAAATACATGATTAACCATAACAGTGAATGTGAATAAAACAAAAGAAGATAAAAGAATGAATTAGAAAGCAGAATTCTACATTGTTATTTACAAAGAAGCAATTTCAAAATAAAGATTCACAGAATTATAATGAATGACTGATGCAGAATATATCAATGCTTCAGGTAGACAAAAAAAATCAGGGAAGCAATCATGCTTAATTGACAAGGTTATTTTAAAAATAGATACAATAAGAAGACATAAGTTGGGAAATATATCATACTTAAAGGCACTTAGATAATATATCAATATCAATAATTCATATGGATGCATTGAATAGCCCAGCATTTAAATTTAAGGGAAAAAAGTAATCAAATTGCAGAGTAATAAACAATGAAACTATAGTAGTGTGGAATGTCATTGTGCCCCTTTCAGATTTAGAAATGTATAAGCAAAATAAGCAAGAATGAAATTAGGGAGCTGAACAGAACTTAGTCACTTAGAATAGAATTTAGAAATGATAAATTTCTACCATTTATTAGTCCCATATGACACCTTTACAAAAAATGGCCATATACTGTGTTATAAGAATCTCAAAAACACAAGCTTAAAGGCATAAATACTAAACATCATTTACTTATCATAATGTAATAAAATATATATTCAATAAAAGTCCTTTGAAAAAGTATTGAATATTAAATTGAGTCTATAATATACTAATAAGGATTTGTTAGGTCAAGGAATAAATCAGAAATAATCAGGAAACTTAATGAATGTGAATGATAATAATGAAATAAGAGAACTTTCAAGATATGGCTAAAGTAGTCTATATGGAAAAATTTATACCTCTAAATGTTTTCATCAAAAAGAAAAAAATTAACCATAAGGTCATATAATTAAAGAAAAACCCCAAAAGACCACAAATAAAAAAACTAAATACCATAATAGAAAATTTGAAAATCAAAGTAGAGATGAATATAATGGAAAGAGAAAACAAAACAAAACAAAACTTTTAAGAACCAAACCCATTAAATTAATAAAGTAAAACAGGAACAGGCTTTAAATAAGGCAAAATAGCTTTTTAAAAAACCCTAGCATGATTTTTTAAAAAGAGAGGAAAACCAAGTTCATATCTCAAAATACAAAAAAAGATAATTCACAATAATTGAAGAGGAAATAAGGAATTTAAGAGAAATTGTTTTCCTCAATTATATGTGAAGAAAAATCAATAATAGATGAATTGGATGAATAATTGAAAAAATTAAATGATCCTATTAGCAGAAAAAAATGGATTATTTAACTAATTCAGTTTCAGTAAAAGAAATTGAATGTGTCATATATGAACTCCTAAATTTAATTACCCCCCCCAACAATTCTAGGTGCATTCTATGAAATATTCAAAGAACAATTAACTTGTTTTATTTAAACTAGTTGCAAAAATTGCAAATGCCTCTTCCTCTCTTCGAAATATAATCTTGATATCTAAACCAAGGAGAGACAAAGCAGAGGAAACAAAATAGTGACTCAAAAATATTAAATAAAATATAAACAAATAGATTGTATTAATATATTAAGAAGATTTAAAAAGGTTTTTCTACTATTACTATGCAGAGTTAGTTCATATAAGGAAACCACAAACATAAATGAAACCACAAACATAAATAAAGCATATTGATATGAAAATGAATATAATAGACTATTTATAAAGGATAATAGGACAATAAATTGCCACATAATTACATTAAGAAATGCTAAAGATGCTTCTTAAAAAATATATTGCCTATATCTATGAAGAACAGTAGAAAACAGGAATAAACAGACTTTTTCTTAATTTATTTAATTAGTTTAACAGTTAATTGACTTGCTCAGTGGCTAGTATGTTTATGAGACTGAATTTGAATTTAGGAAAATGATTCTTCCTGTTTCAAAGTCAGTATTCTATCCCTTGCACTACCTCACTGCCCACCTATTAACTTAGAAAACTACAAATCAACATTATCCATGTCATACTATATTTTATTTTGCTAAATATTTTCCATTTACATTTGGTCGGGCTACCTCTAGTCCAGCAAATCATAAGTTCAATGCCTTTGATTGATAGGACATTGAGTCAACTAAAATTAATCAAAACATCTAAGAAATTCAATAGTTTTTAAAATATTAGGCTATCGGGGTGGCTAGGTGGCGCAGTGAATAGAGCACCAGCCTTGGAGTCAGGAGTACCTGGGTTCAAATCTGACCTCAGACACTTAAATAATTACCTAGCCTTGTGGCCTTGGGCAAGCCACTTAACCCCATTGCCTTAAAAAAAAAAAATCTAAAAAAAATATTAGGTCATCCAAGTTTATATATGTTATCAATAAAATCCAGCACGAAGAGATAAAAAGAAAAAAGTCCATTCAAAACAAATACAGAATGTAAAAAAAATTTGAAGATATATCTAAATAATTGAAAAATGTTGCATGCGAATAGATAGGAGATGCCAATATAGTAAAAATTATGATACTATTTATATAAGTTATTCTATGCCATACTAAAACCAATGGATTGTTTTATAGAGCCAGAAAAAAATAATAAAGTTCATCTAGAGGAAATAAAACTCAAGAAACTTATGGGAAAAATGGAAAAAAATATGAGAATGAATGTGGCCTAGCGGTATAGGATCTCAAAATATACTACAAAGAGTAATGATCTATTTGGGTCTGTTTAAAATATAGAAATGCTATCACATAACAGATTCAGTATGCAAGATGCAGAATAAAACACAGTAGCATAATATTCAATAAATTCAAAGTCTCTAACTTCTGAGATAAACAATCTTTCATAGCAGCACTTGGAAAATTTAAAAATCAGTTTGGCACAAAATAGATATAGACTATCAACTTACACCACATATTAAGATATCTTTGAAATGAATATATGACTACATGACTCAGATATAAAGGGTTACATAAATAAATTAGAGACACAAAGAAAAATTATCTTCAAATCTGTGTAGAGGAAGTTTTAATGACCAAAGAATGTGTCAAGAGTATCAAAGAAGAATTTTAAATAAAATTTATAAAATCATTGCTCAACCAACCAATGTATTTGAAATTAGAAGAGAAAAAGGTAACTGGGGTGGGGCACCTTTCTAGCAAACTTTTGTTTTGTTTTTTGTTTTTTTTTGTTTTAGGTTTTTGCAAGGCAAATGGGGTTAAGTGGCTTGCCCAAGGCCACACGGCTAGGTAATTATTAAGTGTCTGAGACCGGATTTGAACCCAGGTACTCCTGACTCCAGGACTGGTGCTTTATCTACTACGCCACCCAGCCACCTCATCTAGCAAACTTTTCTGATTAAAGTCTCATAATCCACTTCACTGACATGAGAACTCTTGAATACTCTACCTCTCATCTATGAAATCACTACCCTTCCCTCACCCACCCCACTCCATCTACTTTTCCTTTATGGTTCATATTCTTCTATAAGAACATAATCTTTTTGAGAGTAAGGACTCTGCCTAGTTTCTGATGCATAGTAAGGTTTGTCTATCATTTGTCTTTCCAATCTTCAAGATAAGCTGATTCAGATTTATATAATAAACAGATCATTCCCACTAGATAGTCAAAAGAACTAATAGGCAATTTTCAAAGGAAATAAAAAGAAAAACAAATTTGCTATCATTAAACTTGGGGGGGAGGAAGTGCTTCAATTCACTAACAATTAGAGAAATCCAAATTAAAGAAACTCTGAATTTCCTACCTCATATTTATTAACAGAGGTGATATAAATTGATCATGAAAAGAAAAAAGTTGAAGAACATGCATGTACAAAAATATTCTTAGCAACTTTATTTATTTTCAAAGTGGCTAAGAACTGAAAATTAAATGTCACTATCCTTGAAGAATGGTTAAATTGTATATTTAGCATGGTACATTGTGTATAAATGTAATGAAATATTATCATGCTATAAGAAAGAATATAGAAATCTTATGAGAAACCTGACTAGGCATGAATATTGATACAGGTCTATTTGAACAACAACTTTATAATTATCAATTTTGAAAGACTTTGATCTATTCAATTATCAACTGCAATTCCAGAGGACTAATAATGAAGTATGCTAACTAACCTTTTGATTAGAGAGATAATGGACTCAAGATACAGAATAAGCTATATATTTTTTGGTATAGTCAACATGAGGATCTGTTTTGTTTAACCTAAACATAGTTGTTGCAAGGTTTTTTTTTCTTTTTTTTCAAGTGAAGAAGGTGGAAAAAGAATAGGATGTGGATAGAAAAGGAAAGAAGAGAAAGTGGAAAGATCAATTATTTGAGACATTTTTCAATACAAAGTGATCAGAGTAAAGACCAGAAAGATGTTCATGCAAGCATAAATACTTTGAATTTATTGAAATAAATACAAATGGAAATTAATACATACCTAAGGAGAAATAATTGACAGTATAGGGAGCAAATAGGAGGTACAGTGGTTGGAATGCCAGACCTGAAGACAGAAAGATTCATCTTCATGAGTTCAAATTTGACCTCAGATACTTACTAGCTGTGTGATCCTGAGCAAGTCATTTAACCCTGTATGTTTCAGTTTTCTCATCTGTAAAATGAGCTGGAGAAGGAAATGGCAAACCACTCTATTATCTTTGCCATGAAATTCCCAAATAATTTAACACCAGCTTCATGTATATCTTTTGTTTTCATTTCTACTATTTAGAGTTTTTTAAATTCAGATGAAAATCAGTCACACTTCAAAAATAGAATTGAGAGAAGAGTACATGGAGTACATGGAGAATGAGTCATGTATAGATTGGAAATGAGTTCTTGTCAGGGTTTTTTTTTTTAATGGATTTGGCTGGGTAGCTTTTGAGGTCCTTCAGTTTCTTTAATTCTGCGAATCCTTTGAATTAGATGGCAGATGACCAGGGTTTATTCATCACTATCAATGAAATTCTTTATTGATTTTAAGATGTAATTAAGATTCAGTCACCAAAAGAACTCATTGAATCACATATATATTTTCATTTTTATGTGAAAATAGAAAGGAACTGATATATTTCTCTCATAGGGAATATTTAACTAGTCAAATGAATCTGTGATCACTATCATATGGATCCTCCCTCAAAAATGTTTATTTCAATTCATTCTTACACATTCCATGTGACTTTTTTCAATATTCATCTACAAGTTTGCTACAAGAACCCAGGCAACTGCCTTTCTCAATTTCTGTTAGTAGTATGAAAATATTAGTGGAACCCAAGAGCAATTCATCAGTTATCCCTTCCCCTTACCATGTAACAAGTCTTCTTTTTTAAAATCATGCTTTCTTTTGATGACATTGTTTAGTTAAGTTTCTTTTTATTGTTTCTCATTCATCACACTTTTCACCTTTTCACATTCACTATGCACTTATCTGGTGCCATTTCAGTGATCCTCATTTTTAATTTCTATGTGAAAATTATATTTCATGATATTCAATAATACACAACAATGGTAGAAAATTGTTATTTAAAAGATGGACCTTTTGTCAAGAAGTATGGAAATATGAAAGCATTTTCATTTCCCTTCTTGTACTCACTCTTCACCTACAATGCCTGTCCTATACACATACATGTATGTAGATATGCACATACAATCCTCATTCTATTTTATGATATTCCATATAGCCGTTTTTCATGTGTCTGATTTTTCTTCTCTGCATAGTTTGCGAATACTTAGAACAAATATACATTGAAATGCCCTTGCTGGAAAGCTAGCAAACATTTTTTTTACAGCTGGCATTTCTGATAAAGAATTCATTTCTAAAATATATCAAGATTTGAGTCAAATATATAAGAATACAAGTCATTCCCCAATTGATAGTCAAAGATTATAAACAGGTAGCTTTTCAGATAAAGAAATCAAAGTTATATTTATTCATATGAAAAAATGCTCTAAATCATTATTTATTGGAGAAATGCAAGCTAAAATAGCTCTGAGTTACCACCTCACACCTATCAGTCTGGCCATTACAACAAAAAAAGGAAAATAATCAATGTTAGAGGGTATATGGAAAAACTGGAACACTAATGAACTGTTGGTGTAGTTGAGAACTGATTCAATCATTCTGGAGAGCAATTTAGAACTGTACCCAAAGGGCAAAAGTCCATGCATACCCTTTGATCCATCAATACTACTACTAGATCTGTATTCCAAAGAGATTATAAAAAGGGGAAATTTTTAATAGTAGCTATTTTTATAGTGGCAAAGAATTGTAAATTGTATTATTTTTCTGTAAGAAATCATGAACAAGTAGATTTTAGAAAAACCTGGAAAGACTTGCATGATCTGACGCTAAATTAAGTGAGCAGAAAGAGGAGAACATTGTCTATATTAACAACAGCATGTGATGATCAACTATGATATACTTAGCTTTCCTTAACAGTACTATGCAAAGGAAATTCTTTAAAAAATTATGAATGAAAATATCATCCATAACCAGAGAAAGAACTATGATGTCTAAATGCAGACCAAAGGATTCTATTTTTCAATTTTTTATATTTCTTTTATGTTTTTCCCCCCTCATGATTTTCCCCCTTTACTTTTAATTTTTCTTTCACAACATGACTAATATAGAAATATATTAAGATAGTGGTATATGTAATATATACACATACACACATATATAAATATACACATGTGGATAGACAAATGGATATGATACACACACACACACACACACACACACACACACACACACACATACACACATACCACCACCAGATTACTCACTGTCAGGGGGAAGGGGGGGGAAGGAAGGGAGGGAGAAAAATATAGAACTCAAAATCTTATAAAAATGAGTATTGAAAACTATATTTTCATATAATTGGAAAAAATAAATAAATATCACATAAAAGAGAAATGGCTTTGCTGAAAAATCATACCTCACAAATACTTTTGATACCCAAGTATATAGTATTTAGTTTCATAACAGTGATGGTGATGAACACTGTTTGAAGTGTAACAAGGCCATTCCTCATTTAAAGTTTTTTATTTTAAATATTGTTTTCCAAATGACAGGATTATTAAATTCAGATTCATAAACAATTTAGAAAAATGACCTCTTTTTACAGATGAGAGAAAGAGGTCATTTTTCTAAATTGTTTATGAATCTGAATTTAATAATCCTGTCATTTGGAAAACAATATTTAAAATATAGGTAATAAAATATAGGTAACATAGCTAAGATGTCATAGATTTCAGATTGAATTTACATTTCTGACTCTTAATTCCAAAGCTTATTTTACTCTATCTTAATGCTACTTTCTTAATGGATCCTAATTTCAATACCTAAATTTTGTTTGTTGTATTCTGTTTAGTGGGTTCCAGTTAATAAGGTTATCCAATGTTCTATTTTAGTATTTTGCCTAGTACATATTATATTATAAATTTTTGGTTATGCTTGCTAATAAAAGGCATGATTAATTACTCTGCACAATTTTAAAACCTTTGTTTCAAGTTGTAATGAGTTTATATGCCCTCTTTATTAATTGGTACAGCATTGGTAATTTCTTTAGAGTTTGTGCCCCAGGATTTTCCTACCAAAGTTGTTTATAATAGAGATTTTACCAATATGCCATTTCTAGGTCTGTTGTAGAAATTGAATGTAGCAAGTTTGAACATATATGGTTTAGGTAGGAAAAACTTGACTAATATGGAAATATATATTAAGATAGTGGTATATGTACACATATACATACATACACATAGACATATATAAATACATATATATGGATAGAGAAATGGATATGGATCTATATAATGAGTCAACATGTGAAGCTATTTTTGAATACAATATTTTCATTTTTCCAGTATGAAATATCTCATTATGTTTACCCTAAAGAAAGAAATATGTTCTTAAAAAATAATTATTTCTGGGCAGCTAGGTGGCACAATGGATAGCGTACCGGCCCTGGAGTCAGGAGTACCTGAGTTCAAATCTGTCCTCAGACACTCAATAATTACCTAGCTGTGTGGCTTTGGGCAAGCCACTTAACCCCATTGCCCTGCAAAAAAAAATTGCTTCCCTTCCCTTTATCCTTAATGTCCCTACTTTTTAAAAACAACTTTAATAGACACCTGTTACTCAATGGTAAGTCTAATTGCTATACTTTCCATGTAATTGTGGTAATGCTTGGCATCCCCCTAGTGATTGTGAACTTGAAACTTGGATTAATCAGTGCTACCCTGTAATTTTTTTATGTCATATTGATTAATTATGTATTTGTAGAAAAGTAAGATTCAATGATAAGCTTGATAGTCCAAACAGTTTTACTTTATTTTCAGGATTTTTTCAGCTAAAATGATATTAAAGCATTGCTCCTCTATCTTCTATCTAGTCTTGAAATATCAACTTTGAAAAATGCTTGAATGAAAATTTAAAGCAATGATGATTTTTTGGAAAAGACTGCTCTCTCTCTCTTCAACATAATATGAAAATAAAGAGTAAACATTCCAATTTGAGGGTTTACTGAACTAAATATGTATCCAGATAAAGTTTGTGAATCACCAGATAGGAAGAAATTCTAGAAATAATATCATGCCCTGGAAAATATTGTTCCCCCATGTCTGAAACAAAATAGGATGGGTGGAACCGAACTGGTTCACTAAATAGACACACTAACCCTTTAATTCTATAACATAAATGTTGATGAGAATTTTTCTGTTATATAAATTTGTGTAAATTCTTTTCTAAAAATCTTCCTTTACGCTTAGTTGCATGTAATTTTTTCCCATGAGAACAAAGCAGCAGCAACTTGCTTCTTACACATTTTATGTTAATAGCAACATTATTTTGCTTTTACTCAGAAATTTGTAAATATCCTTTCAGACCATTTTATTACTTTATTTGAACTAGGTTTTCCTTTGACCCCAAAGAGATCTTAGGGTAAAACGTACAAAAGAGGTGAAGTGTTAATTAGTTTTAATGGCTCCTGCTGCTATCTTTCTATCTACAGCTCTGAGGAAATCTATAGAATTGGGAAAGAATGTGTGAAATTTGTCTGGGGAGGTGGGGAAGGATTAATGTGTTTGTGAATTGGTCTGTATACTCTGGGTAATACTATTACTGTAATTGAATAACACTAACCCCTGATTTCAACTTTGTTCTTTTAGCCTGACCCTCAGATAATACTTTAGAATCAGGTGATTATTATATTTTTGTTGTTTTTCTCTACAAAAATATGCTACCAGCATTTTTATATGGTTGAGTACCTGATTAACTTGGAAACAAAAATGTCCTGTTAAGACAAGTTACAAAACAGAGATAAGGTCTGGAAGCTAAATAGTTTATGAGAGGAGAACTACAATATGTTGATTTAGATTCACACAACTCCAGGGCCTTGTTCCAGGTTACACAATCAACTGTTGTACTTTAGCAAAAGGCTATAGCTTTTCAGGACATGTTGCTAGTTGTTGAGATCTGCCCTTTTCAATTAAAAAAAAAGATTCCCACAAGTGTGAATTGATATAGTTTCAAATATTGTGTTCTATTCATATTAGATTTTTTTTGCTTTCAGTTTTGTGATTTGGGCTTAGTAAATAATGGTAAAAATAAATATTTTAATTTAAGCAAAGTTTACATTATTATTGATTAACCATTTTCACTTCATTGAAGTAAATTATTAAAAACCTGTTATACTTTACTTCTCTTATCAGACTAGTTTATCCCTAAGATTACTTTACCAACATAATCAATGCTAGTCTCTGATGGCAAGATAGTACAGTATACTCTTATTTTTGTCATAAAATACTGTCTTATATTTGTTTTGTGATATAATGGATAGGATGCTTGACTTGGAGCCTATAACAATCAATTCTAATTTTTCCTTAAATACTTAGTAACTATGTTATCATGGAGAAGTCACCTAAACCTTCAGAATGTTAACGTTTTCTTTCTTAAGATGAGAATAATGAATTAATGAATGAAAAAAGTTTATTAAATGCTTTCTATATGCAAAGCACTGTGCTAAGTCCAGGCAATGCAAATAGAGAAAATCAGTTTCTAGTATCAAGAGGATCACATTCTCATAGAAGAGTTAACATGTACAATGGTTTTTGTTGCCCATCACATGGAAAAGGTCCCCTGGTCCTTAGACTATATCAACAATGTAGATGGTAATACTTATTCTTTCATATCATTTAGATTGGTAAAATCGTATCCTTTCTAATGCTGAATCATTTGACAACGTCAAGCAATTTGTTTTCTGTATCTTTAGTTTCTGTGTCTGCAACACCACAGAATAAATTGCCAGGTCAAATCTCTATAGGTATTCCTTCCAAGATGATAGCTGGATGTTATTGGCTTGGAAGCTAGATGAGTGTTTTAAAAATTATTGCCACCACTAGGACTTGTGGGCTTATATCACCTCAGTGATGGCTACAGACCAGAGTAGAAGTAAGACCACTGGTCATGGTAGCACTTCTATTTCCAAGACTTAGATGTAACCCTGGAAGGCTGCTTCAGCTGGCAGTTGGTAGGAGTGACTGACCCCTTCATTACAGGTATTGTTTCTCTGGATGATGTCTGTAGGACTTTGAATGGAAACTAGATTGAAGCAGTAGTAGAAGGGCATTGCTATTCCTTAATCTCTGGGATTCAAATTCCTGAGACTATCTCACTCCATGTCTTAGTGGAGGTAGTGATGGTGGTTTGACTCATTTAGCTCAAGCTGCCCCCATCTCCTCTTTTTGAGTTCTACCAGTTATATCCCCAATAGACTATAGTGTCCTTGAAGACAGGGGATGCTTTCTTTTGTCTTTGTATTTCTTGTGTCTTACTCATGCTGATTTATTAATAAAAGTTGAATTAATGAGGTCTGAATAGAGAGGTCTGCTAGCTTCTCCTTTCCACCTGGGTTTGGGTGTGTTCAAAGTTAGCCCTTAATACAAGGTATGATTCAATTAATTAGCTTAAATTTTTCCAAACCAACATATTAAATTTAAATATCACTGAATAGGTTGCACTAACAGATTTTGTTCCATATCCTTGGAAGTTGTTAAATATTAAGCAATACTGGTAACTCTAATTTAATAGTTAGATTTCATAGTTTATATTCACATTACATCTTTTGTATGGAAGTTCAAAATTCTCAAGAAGTTAGCTACAAACTCTCCCCCCTACCATTTTTGTTTTTAAAGGTATCATTTTAAGAAATGTCATTATAATCAATCTCTTTTAATCTATCAAACCTAGATATTGTGTTTTTGTGATGCTTCACTCTAATCCCAAACTTAGGGAGTTCAAATGTTTAATAAATGTCCCAGTCAGCTTACTAAAAGTTGTCTAAGGCACTTATTTGGTTAGCAACCTTAGGATTTCTTTTTCCTTATATTATTGTATAGTAGAGCATAGTATTATATAGTAGTGCTCTCATAGGTTCTATATTTTAAATTCTGAACCAGAACTTGAACACATACTTCAAGAAGACAGTGTTTCAGTGCCCTTATGCTATGGCTCTCACAAAAGACAATAGAGCTTTAAAAAGGTGCTGTAGTAAATTTAGCCACTAACATTTTCCTGAAAAATATTTTATTTCTAAAATGCTGAGTTCAAATCTATTGAACATCACAAATGGGTTGTTTGGGTCTCAAGATAATATTCAGGGAATGACCGTTGATATCAAGAATCTCTGGCAAAACCTAAGACAACCTATGATTATTTGGGAGAAGTTTCCTAGCAAGAAGTCAAAAAATTGTAGACAAGCTCAGTTAGGAAACTGGTATTCTTTCATAAATTAATATTGTTAATATTGCTCTAAGAAAACTGTTCAGGTGGAATCCTGACATCAATTGGTATATTTTTAAAATCATACTTTAATCCCTGTCAGTACTAATGTATAGTGAGGGAGGGCTCATTTCTGTCTACTTCTGTCTTTTAGGACTATTGTTTCTCTGATAATAGATAGCATTTTTATAATGCTTTAATTTCTGCAAAATGATT
Organism: Macrotis lagotis; assembly: GCF_037893015.1. Classification (NCBI taxonomy): domain Eukaryota; kingdom Metazoa; phylum Chordata; class Mammalia; order Peramelemorphia; family Peramelidae; genus Macrotis; species Macrotis lagotis. The sequence continues at coordinate 176,187,938 of NC_133658.1, read as the reverse complement.
TTACAATTAATCTTTCATTTTACCTATTTTTTTTCTTCTTACTTATTTCTTCTTTAAGGTTCCCCTAATATTTTAACCTTATTTCACCCATATGAAAAAACCTTGGGAAGTGGATTTGGCACCAGAAAACAGACATTTTAGAGTGAATGAAATAATAAATGAATGCAGATTTAGACTTGATGGAAGGAAAACAAACTTCCTAACAATTAGAACTGGCCCTGAGTGTAATGTACAAGTCACATACTAGACCAGTCAAAGCTTTCCAGACATACTAATCATAAAACCTCAGATCTGGAAAGAACTTCAGAAGCCATCTAGCCTAACCTGCTCAAAAAGTAGTATATCCCTTACAACATATTCTATAAGTGACCAGCCAGCCTTTGCCTGGAGTTCTCCAGTGAGGGATAGGAAGCGTATTCTGCTGTTATCTGCCTTAAGACAACACTTGCTTTTTCTGCTTAGTTTTTGTACCTTGCTTTTTATTTCTGGTTAAATTGCCATCATCATTATTTATCACCTCTGTAACAATATCAATTTCAAAGGAAAAAAAATAAGTACTTACCTCCTGTGTACAGAGCTAGGGATCCTGGGAGATGGAAGGCAGAGTTTGTCAGGTATAGTTCTTTTGTGCCTTCTACATAAATACGATATCATATACACTCTAGTCATTCTCTGCATACTAATTTATTGATTAATCAATAAATAGCAAGTGTAATTTGCAGAGAAGTAGTGATTTTGATCTAGATATGGGGTGGTGGTAGAGCTAGGTGGTGCAGTAGATAGAGCACTGACCCTGGACTCAGGAAAACCTGAGTTCAAATGTGAGGCCAAATCACTTAACCTTTTTTGCCTCCCAAAAAACAAATAGGGGGACTTAAAAGTTATCTAGTTAAGGGATCATAAACTAAGAACTGGAAAAGACCTCAGAGGGTCATCTAGTCCACATCTTGATTTTGTAATTAAGATACCCTGGATCACTGATATTCGGGATCATTCAGTGACTTCGGAAGAACCAAGATTTGAAACAAGACTATCTGACTCTAGATTTTTCATTCTTGTCATTACAGGTATTATTTCCCTCTGAGTCAATAAAAAAAGAGATTTCCTAACAAAGCCATCCAAAATTAAATTGGGCTCCATTGAGAGGCAATGAATATGACTAGACGTCTTTAAGTAGAAGATGACCAATTTTGGATAATGTTATAAGGAAATTCTTATTCAGAGTGTGTTAGAGGTATCTACCAACCCTGAATATACATAATTCTAGGTAGATGGGAATGATATAGCCTATGAAATTCAGTTAGACTAGCTGTATAACAGTTGGAAATTCTCAATTCTCAAAGAAACACAAATTAACATATATTCTTTTGGCCAAAGGAGGAGAAACAAAACAAAATAAAGAAGCAAAAAAAAAAACCAAAACTTTTCCCTTTCCCCCAAATAAAAACTTACTGCAAAAATTATAATTCAGAAGTTACTCTGAAATAAAAGTCTCTACTCCTATTATTTAAGAACCCTGAATAAGAGGGGGCAAACAGTTGATAAGAGTTTTTAGCAGCAGGTAAATGAGCAGCTGTTGAAGTAAATTCAGTAGTCTCTGGCTCTTGTAATGTCTATAGTTTCAAGTGCTTTAGAGCATGATATGTGTCTCTCTTTAAAAAGTTTTTAAGCTTTTGCTTTCATGAAAGCTGTCATGTTGGTATATTAATACAAAATATGTGTTAGTCAGAAACCAGAAGGATAGTAAAGCAAAATTTTTTTAGTTTCTACAACATGGGGGGATACTTTTGAAACAGACATGTCTGAGAGATAGAAAATTGTTGTTCTAAATAGGAAAAAAGGAATTGAAATACAGGGATTTAATACAGTTTCAAGTGGGTGCTTCCAAAAACCAGTTGTTTTTTTTCTTTGTTGAACATTTAGCAAGGGAATCATACCCCTCCCCAACTTTGGTTTCAGCTTTCCAGATGTATTCTTTTAATTTTTAGGTTTTTTACAAGGCAATGGGGTTAAGTAGCTTGCCCAAGGCCACACAGCTAGGTAATTTTAAGTGTCTGAGGTCAGGTTTGAACTCAGGTCCTCCTGACTCCAGTATGCACTACGCCACCTAGCCACCTCCCAAATGTATTCTTGTTGAACATATAGATCATAAATCTTCAAACTTAGACTTCTCTTTTCTTTATTTCCACATTGATGCCAATTTGGAGGTATATTTTTGTCAATAGCAATTTTAGGTAACTAAATTTGGTAATTTGTATGAAATATTATCAATTGCCCTTTGGGGCAAATTTGGCAGGTTTATAAATGTTTATTTTTCCAACAGAAATTTAGAATATCCTAGTAACCTTAGAAAAAGAATATGATAATCCTAACTTTCTATCTTCATAACTTCTAATTGTCTTCACATGTTTCAAAGAAATATTCCTATCTCATCCTTATTCTCAGCCACATAATATAAGACAACACTTGATAAGAGAGCACATTTTAGCACATACTCTCAAATTCTCTATGCCTTTGCAAGACATTATGTTTCCCCTTGTGCTATAACATTTTTTTTAAATAGAAGATTAGTTCATAGGTTTATAGGGACTTAAAGGAATCTAGTACTTTTTCTTATTTCTTATAGAACCATATATGAACTATTTTGATGAAATGATCATATTTGGAAATTATCTCTCTTAAAAAAAGAGTTCAAAATCTTTCTCAGTAACCTGTTCCCATATTTAGAATTATAATTTGTGTAAATATAAAACATATCCTGGAAATAAATATTTTCTCAACAGGAAATTTAAATAAAGTATGGTCTAAATGACCCAAGAACTTTTCTGAAAGTGGATAATTAGAGCCTTCTGAGTGATAATGAAGCATTTCTGATCCACTATTAGACCAAAAATATATTCTGTTTCCAAGAGAATGATACAAATTGCAGCATTGCATTTTATGGGGGGGAGTTATTCTTTAACTTTTCAAATATTCACTCATTGACAGTACAAGAAAGGCAGTGCAGACAAGAGATAAACACTTTGTTACTTTAATACTTGTTTTATGGCCACTGTCAAGTTCATATGCTTTCTGGGGGATCATTTTCCATCTAATATAATAATAATGATAAAAAAACAACCTGAAAGATATGTCAGTAGAATGCATTTATGTGTTAAACACTTTAAGCACTTCTGAGTAAAGTGGAGCACAAATTCAAGTTGCAAATTAAAAAAATACCAATCTCTTTATGTCTATCATTATGCATAGGATGCATTTGGAATTATCAAGTTTGTAGGTGTTTTGCTGTTTTATCTAAATTCAATGATATAATTTTGAAAAAGCAAATACAGTTGTTCTGTCCTTATTTTTTAAATTTTATTCAGCAATAAGACCAATATTTTTCATATTTAAGGGTGTATGAAAAATTTGTCGAGTTTTAAAAGCTGAATACATGTAGCGTTGGATCAAGGCACATACAAGACTGGCCAAAGGGCGTACAATGCACTTTGGTTTTTAGTTGAAAATTAAGAAAAATAACAATCATGGCAACAAAAGGGTGGCTTGGTTTTTAAACAAGAAATAGCTCACAATTGAGTAGGAAGCTAAAAAAAATGTTACATTACAAGTTTATCATGTAATTTCTGAAAAACTGTGATAGTAATGGGCAGTATTCTTGGTCATAGTGAAATCAAATTGAGTACATTTATGTACAGTGTGAAAACATTTTATAGATACCAGAACTAAATTTGAGATCTAATATTCATTAAAATTCACACTTATTGAACTACTTAATCTCGATTGTCAAGGGGAAATGCTTATTATATAACTCTACCTCTTATTGTTTATTAGATTAGGATATCAGCATTGGTGTCCCTTTTCAGAATAACAGCTTATAGAGAATTACAAAGTATGTATTTAGAATTCTCCTTTGCAAAAAAAAAGCAGAATGGTAGTGTATATAAAACCAAACTGCAGTTCTAGTAATAGTGATTATTCTATGCAAGATAGGTATTCTGAATTCCCTATATATATTTTCTCATACTTGGAAGCCCAGTTACATTTTTGGATATGTGATGATGTTCTTGAAGTCTTATTAAGTATTGCATTTAACTAATGGGCCTCAAATTCTTGCTTTCATGCAATCAATTTCATTCATGTGAATGAATGTACAGAAAGAATACTTTCAGTCTTTATTTTTTTAAGGGAAGATCTAATTTGCTTAGAGATAAAATGGTGATAATTCAGAAAGTTGATATTGCCCATTACTTCACGAACTTTTGTTTATTGAGTTGCATTAGGGTGTACATATTTGATAGCCTGCACATTGTTTTGTGAATTTTTGCAATTATATATTCTCAATCAGCCAGTTTTTACATTTTATTAATACCAAAGTGGAAAATGGCCTGTGCTTATACTACAAGGATCTCAAGTGAATGCAAAGGTCCTGATTGTTCAACACAGCAAGAAAATTCACTTTCACAGTCAACAAGTCATCTTACTCAGTAGAACACAAAAGTAAATGGTTTGTAACTTCAATATTTGCAAGGAAAATACAGTACAAATTACTAAAAAATACTAAAATATAGAATTGTGGTCAGGTGTCTCCACTACATTAATCGCAGCAGTAACCTGAAATTTGAAACTTTTAATAAAAAGTTCTTAAATATAAATTATATGGCAAATGTACAGTACATTGCTTTTTTTTCAGTCTTTAATCCAGTGTTTTGCAGTAGAACAGGTACTCACAGTCACCTCCCTTGGGTTTAAAAAAAAAACCAAAATAAAGTCTGTTGAGTCTTTCAGTATCATGAATGGGAATGATCAGAATCTGGAATACCACTGTCTCTGTAGCTTCTGTTACTACTGCTCTCACTGTGGTTACTTTTATACAGATTTATTCCATTAGGTGGAAATATGGTATGTATTACAAACTCCTCCTTAGATATTGGTTCATTGTTTATTGGTAACATCTGAAAAGAAGTCTCCCTGATTTCCAGGATAGAGTTGTCCTTCTTAGTTCCAGCTTCAGCATAGTCATCTTTTCTCCTTCTCCCTTTGCTATAAGCACAGTTCCTTGAGAATAGCAATCCATTTCTATGAACATACCAGCACACTAAAGCGAGTAGTGCAATGGCCACTAGTGCTACAGCACCCCCAATGATGGCAGCCAAAGGTAGACTGGAATTTTTGTAAGGTTCTTTCTCTTGTTCTCGGTTAAGGGTGGTTGTGGGATTGTACATTTTTAGGGGTGCAGTTTCAGTTTCTATACAAACTGGGGTTTCATCAGAGAGATAGAGATTACTGGTTTCCATGGGAACCATGCATACTCGATATGGTGAATCTGGCTCAAGGGCTGTGACTAAGTATTCATTCCTATCTCCTGTGACTATCGTTTCAGTTATAGATCCAAATGCAGGACTATGACCCAGTTTGAGCCAACTGAGTCTTAAAGCCGTCATGGGTAGTGCAAGTTTCCAAGAAATACGAATGGTCTCAGTGCTAACAGATTTCACAGTAATTGTAATAATTTTCCTCACTGGACTCACTGTGGTACGATGGTCCTTATTGAGTTTGGGATTCTTTACATCAGGTTGTTTGGTCACTGAAACTGGCCTCTGTCCTTGGGCAGGATATAGTGTATTGGGTATCGAAGTAGTTATCTGAATGGTGCTTACAATCCCACTGTCTTTACAATCAAATAGTTCTGTATTGAGGTCCTTGATAGCCATTCCACGAACTTTCTCAGGGGCTTGGCACATAAGACCACGGACATTAACTTTCACAGGTAATGACTGTAACCAGTCACGTACCCATTTCATTTTGCACCCACAGTACCATGGGTTGTTGCGAAGATACAGTTGAGTTATATTATCCAGATCATCAAAGATGCCCTGAGGTAAGTTACTTAAGTTATTATTGGACATATCTAATCGATACAATTGCCTCAGATAAGAAAAAGCATTTGGGGGCACCCGGTTGATGTGGTTTTCTTGAAGATAAAGCTTTCTCAGGTTTGTTCCTGGCAAATTTACTGGTGCAGCAGTAAGGGAATTTCGAACCAAAGACAATTCTGTTAAATTGACAAGATTCATGAAAACTTTGTCTCCTAATCCATGGTTATTTAATAGGTTTCCATCTAAAACTAGGCGTTTTAAGCTAGTAAGATCTTGAAGAGATGGTGATGAAATTGTAGATATTCGATTATCATCCAAGCGTAGCTCTTCTATAGTCCTAGGTAAGCCCCAGGGAATGGTACTAAGGTGATTCCGGGACAGAAAAAGCAGTCTAAGGTAGTTGTTATCCCGGAAGGCTCCATCTTCAATGCTAACAGCTGAAACAGAGTTATCATCCAAATGCAGTTCTTCTAGATAAGGAATTTTTGACAGTGAATCATAAGTAATGGTCCTTATATTGTTTTCCTGTAAATGTAATTCTTTAACATACTTTGGGAGATTAGTTGGGAACTCATCTAAACTGTTGTGATATAAGTATATTCTTTCTACTTTTAGCAAGTTTTTAAGCTCTGAAGGAATCCCTGCATTATTTATTTGATTGTTCTGAAGGTAGAGGGTTGTAGCATCCTCTGGGATTCCAGTAGGAATGGATGTCAGCTGACGATCATTACAATAAATGAATCCTGCATCACATCGACACAGAGAAGGGCAGGATTTGGCCATGACTGATTGGGGTGCCATCTTGAGGAATAGCCCTATTTTAGTCCAGATTAGGAAGATGTTCCAGATTGGATTGATCATGGTCAGCAGTGTTGAGGTCTTCACAGAAATATTTTTCTCTTGATTTCTCAGTGTCCTATAAGATAAAAATTAAAAAGGATAGTAATTCAATCAGCAATTAGAAATCATGATATCAAAAACATGTATGAGAAGAAAAAGTTTGAGTTTACATTGCTTATTACTTACAGATTATTCAATGCTTTTGTACATAAGTAAACTATTGCTTTTGATTTAATTCCTTTTTATGGCAAAATAACTCTAATATTAATGTATTAATAAATTGTCCAAGTACGTTTCTTATCATTGATTTCAGTCCTCAATCAAGGATTAGATTAAAAGCAATGTCTGAATTTCTTCCTTTAGTCTGAGTCTTATTACTAATAATGGTTCAACTTTTTGACCTTGGATATGGTACTTTTACTATTATCTGTCACTGCACTGTGATTTTAGAAGGTTTATTATTCTTCAGTAATAGAAATTGATTAAAATGCAAGCAGAAATATAACAAATTTCCATTCTAAGAAAATTAAGCCCAAAATAATTAAAATTATCCTTTGGAGATATACTGGAACCTTTTAAGGGTAATCACTAATTTCTTTTGTTATCATTGTTAATGTGGTTTTTTTTTTAGACAGTTTCTAGAGAAAAAATACATATCCCAGGTAGTTGGGAAAAGTTTGTGCTACTACTACTATTTTCCAAATAACTGGATATAAAATTCCAATTCAGGGACATCAGCAAGGTAGGGGGGAAATAATGGGGGAAAGCAACAACAGCAATAGAAAAATATTGATCTACAGTCAGAATATTTGGATTCAAATCATGGCTCTGTCCTTTACTACTTATAAGGCCTTGGGCAAGCTATTCTCTTTCTGTGGGTGTCAAAACTGTAAAATGGTAGGTTGAGTATCCTCTCTAATTCTTGAGTGCTATGAATAATTTATGTTAAAACTTTCCCTCTCAATCATTTTCTTATTTTTGAATGTGGCATGTTCTATGAACCATATTTTAATAGATCCAGACTTTTATATAGTTTATTAAAAGTTATCAACAATATACTCAAGTATGCCCTTCCACTGGAATTGTCAAGGCAAAAATGACATTTTGGTACTTTTTGGCATCATTTGGCTATTGGCAATATAGATCCTTCTTACACAATGTTCAAATTTTAAATTCCCAACATTTTTCAGCTTCCACTATGATTAGAGAATAGGCATTTGTAGTGGTATCTGGGTGCCATAATTTCACATGCAAGGTAGGTCTAAGTAACAATTTCTTTTCATCCTTTCATGAATGAAAACAAAGTACATTAATATCTGTCCTACCTTAATTAGAGGTGTAAGTCAAATCTGTGCTGGCAGGAATCCAGTATATATATATGTATATATTTATATATTGGTTTCCGGAGAGGGCCTGTGACTCTTCAACTCTTGTTCAGTCCATGAAGTTGCTACTTGACTGTTTATTCGAAGGGGCCTCTGCCACATATACCTCCAGACAAGGCTCACTGTTCTCAGTGAACATTCCAGCAGTGGTTCATCATGGTAGACAAGTGTATTAGATTGTAGGATGGAAACAATTCAGCTTCCTGTTACTGTGTACAACACATGACTTCCTATATGTTTTTTCCCCTCAAATAGAAGCTCTGTGTCGAGTTTCTTTTGTATAGTTTAATACCCTTAATGGAAGTTGCCCTCTTGGAAATTCTTATATCCTCTTCTGTGTAGTGTCAGAGACAGTAACTTCAGATCCACATGAAGAAAACCATTCATGATGTAAGGCCTATATAATAATAGGTTTTTCAGGCAGTTGCCCCCAAACTCTCCTCCTGGATAAAATTACCCAAGTATAAACTTTGTTGAGTAGCTATATCCCGAGGTATGCATACCTGCAGTGAAACAGCTATTTCCAGTTTTTGCTTCTATGTTCTTTTTCAGAATTTCTGATCAAATATTTCTTATTATTATGCAAGAATAGGTGGGTTATTTTTGAGATGTTAAAGAAAATAGAATTCAGATCATCTTCTGTAGAAATAAAAAAAGGAGCAGACTCTATTTCCTCCAAGTATCTCTTCTAAAAAATCCTGGGTCAGTTAATTAACCTGTGAAAATAAACAAGGCTCAATGAACTGTTGATAAAATCATACCCTAACATAATGAAAGAAATTTTTAGGGGTTAAGCCACTTCTATTATTTATATAATCAACAGATCTTTTGACCTAGTATCTGGTAAAAAACAACTGAAATAAATAGATTTATCATTTGCTTCTTTTTATATTTACTATTCTCCTTCTCTAAAATAACAAGAACTGAAATTAGGTTCAATAAATATTCTATAAGGAAATTTTATCTTGCTAACTAAGAACCACTATTTCTATACTATTTAAGCACAGCTTCACCTAATATTTCACTTGCTGCTACCAGAACTTTAAAAGTCTACTTTTTCATCTTTTCTTTAGGCATGATATTCTGTTTCCCCCACCTCTTACAAGTACATGTTAAATAAACAACCAAATGTATCATGGAAAAATTAATCAAAACACTATAAATCTTTGATATTTTGTAAACAACTCATATTTTCATCATAGGTTAACTACAACATATATTTGAAAAAAACTTTTTAGAATTCTTATGATTTGCCAATGGTGAAATGTGATATTGTCTTTTTACTTTAATTTTTTTCACCTATATACTATGAATTCCAAGTCCCTACTTCATTAGAGGTGTTTGTGAAGCTTAATTGGCAGTCCAGAAACCCTAGGTAGGTCTTGGTCAGAGGGAAACACAGAAGTGAAAGGCTTAATTATTGTCTTGGTGAGAAGAATATTTCTGTTTTTGTCTGTAGACTTATAGTAGTTTTAAAAATTTATATTTGGGACTAAAAGATCTTTTATTAAAACTAATAAATTATAATGATAGATAACAGCTTACATTAAAACATGATAGTGCATTTTTTCACTTTTAAAAACAAAACTTCATTATAATAAATAATTTTATTTAGTATCTAAAGAAGGGGATTAAACTCTGACTGATGAGAGCAATTATTTGAATGATAGCATTTTATTTTGGCCACTGGCTAATAAGACAGGCTCTTCATTTGTTTACTTTACCTTGTGAAAGGTCACAAGGAAGAGCATCTTTATGAAACAGAGATGCTTGACCCTAAAATTAAGGACTGGAATAGCAGTAATTTACTTTTCTCTGTAGTATTATATTGCATCCAACAAGGAGAGCATCTGTTACAGAATTCAAACCTTATAGAGAAACAGTACAGAAGCTAAGCAGAAGCTGATTGTTTTTGGTTTTAAATAAAAAAATAAATAGTTTATTCTTAAATGACACTGAATCTAATTTTATAATAAACTCAGGCTAATTGTATTAATAATAGAATTAAAGATTTTCTTTTTCAAAATCACAGGTATCTTTAATTTATGACTTGGGCAGCTTGAACTGAGAAAAGCAATTTATAGCAGATGTATAAAGCAATCTGTAATGAATATTGCAAAATGCCCACAGAGGAAACTTTAAATGATTCATTTTTTAATGTGAGGTTTGAATATGATGCCTTTCAAACTTCCCTGGGAATTTTTGAATTACCGTACTACATTTTCTTGAAAACATTTGTCTCTTCTTCAAGTGGCAATGCAAGCTAGTAAGATCATAATTGCAAATCTACTTTTAGAATTATTTGCTGTAAACATTTCATAGGCATGAAAATAGTATGAATATATTTAAAGGTAATAAGATAATTAAGTAATTTTGCTTCTTAGAAAATAATTATTTTTCTATTAAATATTATTAGAAACTGATTAAAAACAACCAGGAAAACAGCTGAACCTGCTGAATAAGTCAAGTCAGACATTTCTTATTTTCCAGAACAATTTTAAACAATTCTGAAATTGAGATGATGAAATCACTGGATTAGTCTGAAAAAAAAATTGTTGATACCTTCACCCCACGCCTGCTCCCCCATGCAGGTTTATCTAGAACATGCATTAAGGTGTTGCCAATATCAATAACCAAAGATAAAAGAGAGTATTTTTAATCACTTGCCTGACTAGAAACAGAGCTGAATTGAAATCAAACTCTTTCTCTACATGGGCTTAAACACTTTCTGCACTGAGAAAGAAAACCAGTTACACTTTAGTGGAGAAAAGAAAAAGACAAATGTATTTACTTTGCCTTTTCACTTTTAAACTGCTTTCTTTGGGCCCCATTTGATATGCAAACCTACATTTGCTACTTTTACAATAGTGGCAATAACTTGGGATTAAATTGAGAGCACTAAAGCTCATTAAGTTCTTAGTAACTGTCTTTCCCTCCTCCCTAAATTGCATCAAAACAAAAAGAAAAAAATTTAAAAAGCAGGTCTCTTTAGAGAAGAATGACACAGTTTCAAATATATGGATTAAGTTTATAACTTCCCTCTCTTTCCTATACCCTTATTTAAACTGAAAACAATTCAATTCAGGATTTGATTGTGTTTGATATCTCAAACTTCCCTTTTATATTTGAAACCATAGCTCAAAACAATACCTTTTGCATATCAAAGGCTATAGTGATCTATCCACATAGAATCTGGGTATCCTGCTGCCAAGCTCAGACTCTCCTCTTCTTGAGCTCTCTCTACATAGTCACTGACATAGAGTCATTATAGTTGAGTCTGCATGATGAAAAGAAAAATGACCCCTGCTGGTATAGACACTGTGGGCAGGTTTCCACAACATCAAATTCAGAGCCTTTTATGGATTCAGGGTTTTGAAAGAACCTATTAAATTTGAACAAAAAAAGGATCAATCTTCTTTTTAAAAATGTTAAAAGAGTAACTTAGGGAAAAATAAATGGAATTCTAGTTAAAGGAATGTTTTATCTTAATTTTTAGAAATGGTTTTGTCATAAGACTTTATCATAACTTTGAAATTATAACAAGGACAAAAAGTCAATCGTTGTATCAGTGTATATTTATTCTTATAGTGTCTTTGGAACAGGAATTTCCCTGTTCCATTATTTTTAATAAAATTTAGTGATCTTTTTGGATTCAGTGACCAATAAAATTATGTATATAAATATATACTATATCTATATCATTTGATATGTGCTATATATATAATATCCAAATACATTTCAGAATAAACCATATGAAGAATAAGACATTTGAAAAATTAATACAATTTTATGAAATTGTTACCCAAGGTAGACAACAACTTTTTTGAAAACAAGTCAGTAACTAAAGAATTTACACACACACACACACACACACACACACACACACACACACAAAAACAGACATTAAACTGTCTACTTTGTTTTGAGAAGAGGAAGGATTAGTATTTAGAAATACTGGCATTTGTAGTAAAATGAGGTCAGAGCCTGTATAGAGTTAGTGCCAACTTCTCACATCCATTATTTTCTATTTTTTATTTTAAATGTGCTGGTTTATTTTTCATTGACCTTGATTATTTAAAATGCTATTTATTCCTATTTTCCTTTCAAATTCCAAGCATAATATAAAGATATGGGACTGTCTCATTATGGTTTCCCTTTTAATTATCTTTGGAAAATATTTTCTTAAGATGGTGAACTATAATTTTTTTCCATCTTAAAACCAAGAAGAAATTTACTTATAGAGCTTCTAATCCAAATTACTTGCATTATTGTTGTGAATGCAGTCCAAGGTAAAAAGAAAATAGGCTTGATAGAGCTCACTTTGTTTTTATAAATGCTCTTAGGTAACAGGGCACATATGCAGAGGATTAGGAAAGTAATTTGCTTATGAAGGCTTCAATTGCAGCTAGAGAGCTTAACAAAATGATCAAAAGCATGTGCACTAAGTTATTATAGCACCAAATAGTATTTAAAACAAAGTAGATACATGGTTAGCCTTAAAAATGGAGAACGTAAGGTTAGTTGATGGTGACAGCAAAATGCTTTCTAAGCACCTTCTCTAGCTAGTAGTTAAATTTTCCACGATCATCAAATTTCAAGAAAGTTCCCATTCTTTTGTTTAATGCTAGGCAAGCAGAAGGACCTCTAACTCTTCTCTTGAGAGTCATGAAGTCTAAAGGGTTTGCTGAGATGCAAAGAAGCAAGTGTGCCTTTTTAAACTAGTTTTCTAGACCATTTTATAGCAAGAAAGGTTCCCCCCCCTTCCTTTTATGTAAAATTGAATATAACAATTAAAAATATTGGGTTTTTCTCTTTTTACATCACTGATTATTTTTCCCATTAAATTTGTGATGAATGAACCTGATCCTGCTTCATTTACTTTGGCTTGTAAAGTTAAATGGAGCATCCTTAAAACAAAAAAAGCAAACTGGATGCTACTTCCATCACTATATATTAGATTTAATTAAAAATAAATAGCAAAAGTGGGACTGCAATTTCCTTTGGGGAAAGTCAAACTAAGTAAGTTTGAGTCTGTAAGAGTAATATATTCATTAATTTTTTTCCCAAGAGTTTTTGGGGAGTACTTATCACCAACCATGTAATACTATTTTCATCTACATTAATATTAAAGCATGATATACTATTTGATTAAATTATATAGTCTATTTTATTGGACACATCAGATTCGATATCTTTTTGTTTTCTAACACTTATTTTCATTTGAATTCCGGAATTAGAAAATTTACATTTTATTTTCTTCTGTCTCATTGGTATTAATTTTAAACAGAATAACAAAATTCAGTCAACTAATAATTTCACGAAAGAGCGGCACACTTTTAAAATTGTTTTTTAACTAAATGTGGACTCAGCTTGTCTTCTCTAAGTTGCCAAGGTAACTTGCCCACATCTAAAGTAAAAAGCATAAAGAACAAAAGCTATCTTTGTCTTATCAAGTGAGAGCAATTTCTTCCTGCCTCCAATTTCAGTAGAGCAATACCTGGAAAGGGCTTTCATAAATTCCTGACCTTTGTTTTAAGGTAGAGAAAGAGCTTATGCATATTCAAAACAACTAAGCAACTATGTTGCTTAAATGTTTTATTCCTTTCTAATTAAAAAATTTTTTTAAAAATTTCTCATCTGTAGAAAATAGCTTGAGACCACATTGAAAAAAATGCTTTTTATATGTTATAGAAAATGACTTTATTCTATTAACTTGAGCTATCAAAAATGACATCATATTATTTATATTCTGAAACTGTAACATATATCCCAAAATATAAAATCTTGACTTTTGAAAGGCAAAATTTGTTATTCAACTATGTCTTTGGGGATGGGGTAGGGTAAATTTGTTGATTTCTAGAAATTTCCTGCAATGATGTCATGTTATTAATACTTAGAATATATTTTTGTTTATTCTCTATAGAGAAAATGCATTTTTCAGGACTAATATTACTGTGAGTTTACTGTAGAGTTTTTGCCCACTGGGGGGTGGTACACTCTACAAGAAGCCTGCTTTTAGGAGCCACAAGTCAGATGTTTGCTGCTGCTGTCCAGTTTTTCTCTGCTTTAATTACAACAAAGCCTCCTGTTGAGAAGAACAGTGAAGGCCTCAGGGGGCAAGAATGAGGGGGGGGGAGTGGAAAAGAAATTTCAGCCTTTAAAAGATTTCCTGAATCTTACTTTCTACATTGACTTCATTTACCATGGCTTTCTAAAAATAACTGACAGTTCATTGTAAATCAACTGGTTCGAATTTCAGAAAATTTAAAAGATATATTCAGAATGATCGATTAGCTTTAGTTTGATTGATCACATCCTTTGTTTTGTAGGCCACCCACCTTTTTTTTTAAGGGAGACTTCCCTAAATATTCATTTTAAGCAAAATCAAAAGATAATTTCCAGAATTAGTATATAGGTAGACAGTGTTATTATGCTGAATAATGTCAATTTAAAAGCAGAAACATTTTATAGATATTTGATATGTCACAAAATAAAAAGACTAAATTCAAAGCAAGTTCTCTGGTAACCATAATTCTAGGTTTTGAAACTGTTAAACATACTCTAATAAGGTGGAAAAGAGTTGGGTTATGTGGCCTCGGAAAGTATAGAAAATTTCTCTAAGATGGACTTAAATATTTTAAAACACGAGTAATTGTGGTTTTCATCTTGAGGGACTAGTGTTCCTCCATTAGAGCTCTATGTCCTAAGGCAGGAGGAGATGCTGAGCATAATTGGAGTTTCTGTTTGATTGGGTGATACAGTCTAGAGAAGAAACTGGGATAAAGATAATTAATAGCCTGCTTACAAAGTCTGACAGCCACAAGATTTCAACCAAATTTATTTCACACTGCTTCATTTAGCTCTAGAAAAGTTTTGATAGAATTTGAGGATCATTAATTAGCACTTGAAAAAAAATATTTGGTGTTTTGTTGTCATTCTCTGTTATGACAGGACTTCATTATTTTACTTATCCTAATAAATGCAATTTTATATACTGATTGATTATATATTTGACTGATATTAATGGATGGGAGGTCTTTAACAGCGACTTCTGAATTGGCTATAATTGATTTTTAAAAAAGGGTTAGCAGAGAAGTCACTTATTCAACCAAATTAGTAACCAATAGATAACAATACCTGACACAACAGTAATGAGTTCATTATTTTCATTCACTCACTCATTTTAATACATTTGCTGTCACTTAAAAAAAAAGTTGCATTTGAGGTTTTTAATTTCTGCTATTCCAAAAAGAAAGTCATTTATATTTGATTAAGAAATTCTATCACATTTGGGTAAGCCTGTTCCTTGTTTGTGATATATCATTATCTCATTTATTTTAAGACTAGTGATACTCATGTAAATTTTGATTTATGTGTGTGTGTGTGTGTGTGTGTGTGTGTGTGTGTGTGTGTATGTGTGTGTGTGTGTGTATCAGGCTCTGTCTGATTTAATATTTTATTTGCCTGGCAAAAATGGAGTAAATGGTGCCTTTTGCAGGATTTTTTTAAAAAAGATTACTAATAAATATGCATCCACCACTTTGGGACAAGCACAAAATATATTTCCCTAAATCCATTCTTCATACACAGGCTAAAATGGATTTTTCTTAAGTAGATTTTCAAATGAAGGTTTTTCTAAGGATGAGTCAGTTTTCTAGTGGGTGCAGTTATTTTATGTCTGCTATTTTGGTTATTTACACATGCAGATATGTGGTCTTAAATTTTACATATACAAACATTTGGTGGATCCTGAAAAGAAGAGCAGTTGAAATTGTTTTAATACCTTAAAATATAACTCTTTTTTAATTGTGAAAGAATTTGAATCCATTATTCAAGATCTAAATTTTTTTTACTCTCCTTTAAAAAGGAAAAAGAAACCCACTCCAAATAAAAAAAAAGATCTAAAAGATATGTAGGGAATTGGGCCCTGTTGAACTACTTGCCTCAGTGCAACCATTTTATTCCAAACCTAATCGACTAAATTTTTTAAAAAAATTTTTGACACACCTCCTTACTACTTTTCAGAAATTTTTTTTTGTATAACATTTTCAGAGTCTAGATCTTAGGTGAATGAAGGTTTTTAGGCTTAGGTTTTTGGTGTTTTTTTCCCCCCTCCAGGGGGTGAGGGTAGATTTGTTAATCTGGTCCTATTGCATGCATGATGCATAGCTCTTAAAGCTTAGCTTTGTTGGTTTCTCTGAGTGGACTTTGTCTGAATTACCATGCCGGTCACATACTACATTTGTCCAAGCAATGAATTTTGGCATTATAGTAGAGAAGGAATATGGTTTGGAAGTCTCCCTCTCCTCTGGGTTGAATTAAATAGTTGTGATCCACAAGTCTGAAATCTTCAAAGCAGAAATGTGGGCTAGCAATTCTAGCTTTAAAATCTAGGTGTAGCTGTTAATCCTTTACAAAAGCATATAAGTCTACAGAAGTAGCTGTGAGCAAGACGTCTGCTTTTCATGTCCTGACTGCTTATGTGCTGAAGGCTTATTGATTTCCTTTCACAGTTGTAAAAACGACAATTGCCCATCATACCACACATGCAGCAGAGTCCAAGTTTGTCAAACATTCTGTTTCCCTAGCCCAGCAAAAAATCCGAATTGAAAATTCGGGGTAAGCCAACCAGCCAAGTTTTCAACTTGCTATTTTCTAAGGTGATCTTTTCAAAGGATCGATGCCATGAAGACAAAACTACTCCATTTGCAAAAAAAAAAAAAAAAATTATAGGCAGGGCTTTTAAGAAACTTCCCATGTACGGGTTCTATGGGAAAATCCATTTTTATATGTTGGTTTTACAACCATACCCGTTCATCTGTATGACTGAGAGCTTAGATTAAGATTTCCTAGTGAAGAAGTAAAAGATCAAAGTTTCTGGGAAAATTGAGAGAGAGAGAGAGAGAGAGAGAGAGAGAGAGAGAGAGAGAGAGAGAGAGAGGAGAGAGACAGAGAGACAGAGAGAGAGCTACACACTTACCAGAAAGCTGAAGGAAAGAAAGGAGATCCTATTTACAATGGCCAGCTCCAGTTATAATTCCATTGATTGGGAAGTGAAATAAGCAACCTCCTTCCTCGGCAGGTCTGGAAGACACAAAGCAAACAGCAGCTGCAGTCCCCAGCGAGCTGGTCCTGTTTCAGATCCCTCAGACCAAGCAGGAGTGAGAGAGGGAAAGCATTCCAGTTTCGTGCACACACAGCCCACCTCCAAGTCTGAAGTTAAAGCTTCACCTCGCAGTGGTTGAAGAAGGGGGTGATGTCATAGATGGGCAGGACTTAGCCCAGCTCCCCTTCAGTGAGCTAACTGGCTAAGCAAGACATCTGGGCTTTGCCAACGCTAGAGGGGGTAAGAGAAGTCTAAATAAGGCAGAGTCTGCCAAAAGCCTTCTTCTGATCCCGGCTGCCTGGTTTGAGGAGCAATCCTTTGAAATCTCAGCATTTTAAAAGTTTTCTATAGTCGTGGAGTAGCATCGCAGAGGTTCACTTTCCTAGATGTCTCCAGCATTTTCTCCAGCATTTTAGTATTTTGCTCATGAGATTTCAATTCCTCCTCTATTTGTTAACAGAAAGACATAAAAATGAAATTTAGCATAATTTGATTATTTTTATTATTGACTAATGACAAGTAGAGTGATAGTTTTATTATAATTATATATAATAGAGACAAGCAGTCCCAATCGATCAATGACAGGCATGCAAATTATGTTTTTTATAATCTTGGTTAAGATACTGATTATTCATTCTGGGAGAAGGGAAAATGGCAAAAATCAAAAATTAAGTAAATTTTTTTCCCTTCCTTCAGGCATTTACTATTTTCTTCTTTATGTCAAATATTTCCTGATATTCTTTTCCCCACAATTTAGGGACATTTCTATCCTGACTCTAGATTGAATCACTAGTATTTAAAGTTCCAGGCTAGAAAGTAATAAAACATGTAAGAATATTTTGGTCTCCTTTACATCATAGTTGTAGTGAACATGTCTTAAGATGCCCTAAAAGTGATGAAAACTGCTATTGAAATGACTTATGTTGAAATAATATTCATTTAAAAATTGCCTATGAGAAAAAGATGAAAGTTGGATATGTTTGGAAGAGATGATTAATATCTGTTCAAATGCTTTTGAACTTATGCTTATTATTTTCATAATACCACCATTTCTGCAACTTCCTAAATAGTTTTCCCAGAGTATTTAAATTCTATCATTGAATGAAAACAATACTGGAGAGCATTTTGTCTTTTAAGCTTCTTCTAAGAACCAAAGAAGACATTTTGACTTTTAGTTTACCTGGAAAATAATATCATTCAACAAGTATCTTAATATATTTTGCCCTGGAAAACTAAAGGCTTTCTCCATTGTCTGTTTTTCTTTTCTTAGACTTCTCATATTTGCTTCTATAAGAGACCAGCTAATTGCTTTTCCTAAGAGTATTTGATTAAAGTTTCTTTATTAGCTTCATTTAGTTTATCTATTTATATGCTTGTTTGATTAGCAGTTTGACCTTTTGCATTCCCTGGTAAGACTGTGTGATATCAAAGTAGAAGGTAAACCCATGATAAGAGGTGTATTGACCCCAATTGTTCCATGATTACACTTTTACTGGTATTGGAGAAACAAAACAAAAAACAAACAAACAAAACAATAGATTTAGGGTGGGTGAATTTTTTGAATTCTATTAAATTAAAACACTAAGCAATTATTGTGTTTGACCTAACCAGTGATGTAAATGTTGCATTTTAAGGAAATGAAAGATTTAAAGAAATGAGATAAATGAAAATTGAGCAAATTCTTTTACTATATGCTATCAATTCCAATCCTATTTTGTAATTTTATAAATTAGATTTAATCAAAGAAACTTTTATAACAGAAATAGTTACATCAAAAAAATTCTTGCTTTGTCCAGTTTCCAAGAGTATGTTTCCATATATCTATAATAATATTATATCTACTTAGAGAAGCCTCACTAACAATTTTAGAAACATAATATAAACATGAGTAATTTCTTTAAGCAGAAAGAGTAGAGAATTAGATGAAGTAAGGTAGGGGAACAGTTATTCTATCAATGCCAATGTAATTTTTACTTAATTGATCTATTTGAAGCTCAGTTTCTTCATCTGTCAAAGTCAACATATTTATTGAATGCCTCTTGTGTCTCTTTTATCATGTGAAAAGTTACTGACGATATAAGGAAAAACAGATGTCTTTACTAATGTCTAAAATGGGAATCTTGTTATAAGTAGTCAATTATTTACAAAAAGTAATAATAGTAAAATTATAATATCTAATATTTACAAAGCTAGTGCCTTATAGTTTGCAAAATGTTTTATATTTATATACATTATCCATTATCTTGTACATAATATTTGCTTTTTTATGTTTGTTGAATTGAATTGAATCTCCTTTGATCCTTAGAACCACCCTATGAGCTAGGTAGGGCAAGCATTTTTACCCTCATTTTAGAGATAGTGAAGCTGAGGCCTAAGGGAGATTTACTCAATGTTCCATTTTTTTTTTTTTAGATTTTTTACAAGGCGGTGGGGTTAAGTGTTTGCCCAAGGTCATACAGCTAGGTAATTATTAAGTGTCTGAGGCCGGATTTGAACTCAGGTACCCCGACTCCAGGGCCTGTGCTCTATCCACTGTGCCACCTAGCTGCCCCCTAAAATCCCATTCTTAATAAATAAATGGCATTTTACTGTTTTTACCAGGCTTTACCAGAATCTGAAGAGAAAATAATTTAGCAAATTAACTTTCTAATTCTATACTTAATTACATATTCAAATTGAATGGTCAGGAAAAAGTAGGATTTAGATGGCCTGTCTCTTTCTAAAATTTAAAAACATTTTTATTTGTATTGAAGGTAGCTATGGGTAGTAAATTGGTGACCTTGATACCAGAAACTAAAACTGAAGTCCTTTGTCACCTATTGGCTGGGTAAATAACTTAGCTTCTTTAAGACTTTTAAGTTACAAGAGGAAGAGTGATGGCCTGCACCTAGAGTTTCCTCATTTGAGGGTTCCCTTAGCACAAGTCATTTAATATAGGACAGACAAGTACAAACAGTTTTCAAATTATGTCTGGGTTATATTCCAAAAATACGAAGGTTAAGTTTTCAGAATATAATCTCCAAAGATATAATATAAGGGGCAGTTTGATTTTCAGGATATATATCACAGGACTATTTAAACCATAAAGCAGATAAATTATAGTGCTCATTAATTTTTCTGAATATGGGGTCCAAGAAACAAGAAGCTAAGAAGTACAAGAAAGAAATATTAAAAGAGGAAGAAACAGCATGTTTTTTTTTCCCTTTCTTACACAGAGGCCAAATCCAATAATCCATGGCACTAGCATTCCTTATTTCTGCTCCTACAATGTACCTGACACCTTTCTGACTGTTGTAAAACCATGCTGTAGTATTACCATGAGAGTCAGGTGAAAAACTGTGGAGATTTCAGAAAATCTTTTCACAAGTGCCTTCTCATTGCCTTTTTTCAATTTCCCCTGAAATCTTTGACTTAGAGTCTATTCTTTTTTTTTTTTTTTAACAGAGGGCACTTATAACTAGAGAGCTTTCTGGAAAGGTTGAACAGGATGGAGAAAGGTCTCATGCCACATGAGAGATGGATTAGATAAGAGAAGATTTAGGAAAGTAACATGAGAGAGAGCTTTAATAATTTAAAGAATGTTATATGAAAGAGGGATTAGATTTATTCTGTTTTGCCCCAGAGAGCAGAATTAGGAGCAGCAAGAAGTTGCAGAAAGGAAAATTTAAACTATCAGACAATTAGTGCTATAGTAGAGATGGATTGCTTTGAGAGGTAGTGTGTTCCCATCCAATGAAACTCTGTAAGTGAAAAACCAGATGACCTTTACTGTAGGAGAGAGATTCTTATCCATCTTTGGGTTGAATTAGATGAACTAGGGTTCCTTACAACTCCAAGTCTTTCATTTTAGAATTATAATCCCTCAAATTTTACCAGTATTTGAGTCAATAAAAATGTTTCTTGAAAAGTGAAAATTTCATTGGACATTTAAAGAGTTTTTCAATCACAAGCTCAGTTTGAATTTGAATTCACTTCTATTGCTTTCTTCTTAATTTCTCACTGAAATAAGATACACTAAAAGTTTTATTTGGGAATGGGCAGGCAGTTTTGGGATAAATGGCACTTTGGGGAATAGGGAGGGTATGATGCACTTGGTGTAGAATGACACTGATTTTTGGGAAAAAGTCAAAGTTAGGCTTCCACTAGAATCCTTCATAACCCTTCCTACTTCCCAGTCTTCCTATACCTTTCCCCCTTTTCCTATAATCTTGAGATCCAATGACATTGGCCTTTTTTGATTTTCCTCTAATAGGGCATGCCATTTCCCACTTCTGAGGTTGATTACTGGCTATGCCCATGCCTAGAACTCTTTCCCTCCTCATTTCTACCTCCTGGCTTCCTTGCCCCTCAGCTAAAGTCTCACCTTCTGTTATAATCCTTTCCTAATTCTGCCAAATCTTATTGTCCTCCCTCTGAGATTATACCCATTTTATCCTGCATATGTTTTATTTGTATCTAGTTTGAATAGTCTTTTCTATTGAATTATAAACTCCTTAAAGAACAGTGAATGTTTATTTTTTTCAATAATTTCTAACCCTTGTGTTTGGTGCAATGCCTGCCTTATTTTGTTAATTTTTTTTTCAGTTACTTTCAGTTATGTACAACTCCTTTTATTGGCATTTGACTTATCTTTTCAAAGAGAATGGAATATTTTCCATTTTCTTT
Source organism: Macrotis lagotis (assembly GCF_037893015.1). Lineage (NCBI taxonomy): Eukaryota > Metazoa > Chordata > Mammalia > Peramelemorphia > Peramelidae > Macrotis > Macrotis lagotis. The sequence goes on along the minus strand of NC_133658.1, from coordinate 176,166,066 downwards.
TCCAAATCATTTTATAAATCAGAAAACTGAGGCAATAAGGTTAAATGACTTGCCTTAGGATCACATAGCTAAAAAAGGTCTGAGGCCAGATATGAACTCAGGAAGATGAGATTTTCTGATTTCAGACCCAGCACTTAATTCTACTTTGGAACTTAATATATACTTTGTGAATTTGACTTCAGTTGCTTCCTAATTTTCCCCCTCTGCGATTAAATTTGTACTTAAGAATGATGAAGTAAAATTTTTTTGGATGATACATTGGAAACTACTTTTAATTCTTTGAAAGAAGCATATTATTATATAAATCCACCTCTCCTTACCATTTTAGCATGACTACACATATTTAAAGTGTGGAAAAAACATTCTCATGATAATTGTGTTAAATTATTTGGGCTTGTGTGCTTTTAAAGCCCTCCTTACTTTTCTGTTCTTTATCAAACTGCTTTCCCTGTAGGTAGTTTAGGAGGCAGTTGTTTTACAGAGAGTATTGTTTAAATGTGGAAATTCAAAATGATAATCCATGTTCTCCTAATAGGTTGGTTACATCATTACTTATTCCCAAATGTGTATTGACCCCATATTTCACTAAGTGAGATGCGTATGCAGTATAGAAATCAGTATGGTCTCTTAAAGTACTTACCTTATTCTTGTGAAATAGTTTGCATTAGAAAAATATCATCTAGCAAGTCTTACAAATTATTTGTAAATTCAAAGCATTGTTAAAAATGAAAAGACTGAATTTGATATATTGATTATATAATTCAGCTATTTTCCTATGAAGTCAAATTTTTATTTTTAGTTTTTAGTTTTTTGCAGGGCAATGGGGTTAAGTGGCTTGCCCAAGTCCACGCAGCTAGGTAATTATTAAGTGTCTGAGGCTGGTTTTAAGCTCAGGTACTCCTGACTCCAAGGCCAGTGATCTATCCACTGTGCCACCTACCTGCCCCTCAAATTTTTATTTTTTTAGTTAAAAATTATATCAAATCTTCCTGAACAATTCTAAGGAGATAAAGAAGAAATTAAATTTTATAAGATCACAGATGCCTCATAATATTGAAATATTGCATTAAAATTATAAACTGAAATTTCTTCACATATTTTCCTTTTATAATAAAAGTTTTTAGATTCATTTAAAACCAACATGATATTTTTAAGTGTTTTTCCATATTAGACTACTTTGGAGCAATGCATACTGCCTAAGGCTTTAATTGGGAATTTAAAAGAAATTTTAAGTTATTCCTTGCCTAAACATTTGTCTCTTAATCATCCAACTTGAGCTTTTAGGATCAGAAGGAAAGGGGTTAAAAAAAAAATTAATGAGGAAAAAATGTTTAAAAAATGTAAAGATTGTGCTTTGCAGTAGTTGATACTGTCAAAAGTTGAAATAGTGGTGGTGAAATTAAAGTTACCATAAAAACCTCTCTTTTTCTGCCCTTTTCTCTATTCTAAAATTCACAAAGGACTTATCTAATTTCTATATCTATGTCTAAATTGATATTTATATCTATATTACAATCATATATATGTCTTTATATAAACATTGTTCCTTACTAAAGTCCAAAAAACCTTATAAAAATTAGTCCGGTCTCTTACTTACCTTATTCTTGTGAAATAGTTTAAATTAGAAAAATCTCATCTAGCAAGTCTTACAAATTATTTGTAAATTCAAAACATTGTTAAAAATAAATGACTGAACTGGGGGAAATTTCAAATGTGGATCTAGTGGTGGATTATTTCTACTGGTAATGGACCAGTCTAATTACATGATAAAGGCTCTTCACCATATTGGTTATATAGCCATGGAATCTCTGGTTACAACTCTCCAAGACTTTCAACTAATCTGAAGATGATTTGTGATAAACAAAGTGATAAGGGTAAGTACGTGGACAAAATAAGAGACCTTTAAAGAATTTATTTTCATTTTAACTAGCCAAAGAGGGGTTAGAAATATTAACAAGTGTGTTCAAAATTTTTAAAACATTTTTATAGTGGTAAGCCAACTAGAATCAGAAACTAGTTGAGACTTTTTGTACCTATTTATCAACCAGATAACACGTTTCCCTGTTCAAAATGCACCTTTACTAAGGAAAAAACAAGTTTAGAATTATTTTTACTCATTATATACTTAGGTGCTAGAATATTAATGTCTTAGATCATTTCCATAACTAATTATATAAGTAAATTTATCTACCACAACATATTTCACATAGTTAAGTTATCTTACAAATGAATGTTCAGCTTTTTTAGAATTTTCAAGGCACTGCTTGGTAACAGAAAAGTTCTGGAAAAGTTAATGATTAAATATAGCTGAATCTGTAGAACTATATATGTGTTCATATATTTTTTAAGTAACATAAAACTATTTCATTTCATAAATACTCTCTTCCATGCTTCAATTCTCCTGAATATTGGCTGCTTTCTCTGTATATGCATTTGCTTCTCCAGATCTAAATAGATAACTGACTTTTAAATGTATTTTTAAAAATCATTCAGTCAGTAATGGTGTTAACTGTAGGTCCATACACAGCTTTCAGGGTAGAGAGAACTAGAACTTTTTTCTTATTTTTCTTTTTCTTTTTTCTTTTTTTCTTTTTCAACAAACTAACTATGTAGCTACTCTTGCCTTTAAGTTTATCAGTTAAAAGTGTGAAGTTACTGAAGATGTAATTATTTCTTAAGTAACTAAAAGAAGCACTTTAACTTTAGTTGAACTAGTGTCTCTGGGAATTATTCTTTCTCATAAGTGACTATAGAAACTGACTCTCATTCCCAGTGTTCCAGAGAAAATTGAATAACCACAACTGGTGTTTCATTTCCTTTGGGAATTAGGATGAATTAGGTATTTGTGAGGGCTTTCAAATGATATACTATATGAATTGATTAGCGTCAAGCTAGGTGGGTGGTTTGTAACACAGTCCAAATAAATATCCCAAGCAAATTATATGATATTTTCAATTGGGAAGTTTTCTATAGGATGAAAAGTCACCTCATTATCATCAGCTTGTTTCAATGATGAGTAAATTTATAAATTGTCAAATGGTGTTTGATATATATAATGAAATAAGTGAAATTTAATTATTTTTTTCAGATTTCTCCATAATATTAATTTTCTTTGACATTTTAAATGAATAGCTTTTCAACTAGCCACAAATCCTAAGTTCTTTAGATTCATTTTGACTATCATTCTTAAACTGTAAATAATTTCAAATTTAATTTGAAATTTTATAAAATTTTATTCATGTTTTTTAAAGAAAGGAGCATGATAGACTTGAAAATTCATTAAGAAAAGTAAAATCAATCATTTTCCTGAGGGAATAAACTTTAGCAGCTTTTTAGTTATTTAGGGCTCATGTTTAAACAGAAGTTAACAATACAACTGCTATCTGAACCATTCCCCCTGCTGCTAGCCCCTTTTTGTATTCCACAAGTAACAGAGGGGGAAGGGCTTGTCACTCAGAAGTATAGCTGATAGAAATGTATTGTCTTCTTTCTTCTCTAAGGCAAATCAAAAATAAGCTCTATCACATCATCTTACAGACAAATGGAAACTTGTTGTCTGATTAAAGAAAAGTTTAGACCCACAAATAGACCCACAAATGCAGAAATGGATTTTATACTGTAAATGATTGGAATGGTAGTTTTTAAGCATTTGGACTTTTCATATTTTAATCATGATTTACATTTCAAAATCACCTCAGATTTTTAGTTTAATCCAGATTTAAGAAGGGTTTACTGATTTACAGTTGTATCTAGAATATTCATAATTATTAAATGACAATATAAATTTACTAATTTCACTGAACTATTTATTTTCATGCCCTTACTCTCAAGGTGCTTTCAATCAATTAATATGGTTAAATATTTTTATTTTTAGAAATAATTTATAACATATTCTAAATTAGGAAATATGAATAGTCTATACTTTTTAATCTGTGCAACCCTAAATCAATCACTTTTCAGAAATATAGAATCATATAAAGTAGGACTTCTCAGGTCCTCAGTTTCCTTATCTATAAAATTGTATTTGATGTCTTCTATAATCCTTTTTTTACTATTTAGTTCTCTAATCCTATAATACTATGATCCTACAGAAACTGATTGGTTATTTTAGAAGGTAGTTTTCTCTCCCTCATTAAAAATTTTCAAGAAGTTCCTGTTATCACCTCTAATTGAATCCCATATTTCTTATCACCCTCTCCACAAACTCATGTCCCTTCCTACCCAATCCCCCAACTGCAACTCAATCCCAAATCTTCTCAACAAAAAAAGCTTAGTTACCTTTTGAGTCTATTCTGTTTGCCCTGTCTCACACCTATTATTCCATATAGTCACTCCTATTGTTTCTTCCTTTGAAATGTCTCTTAGATTTTTCACATATTTTCTGTTCCTACTGTTTTCTACCACCTTAGTCCAAATCCTGTTTTAATTATTACTGAAGTTTACTGTAGAATCTACTCAACACCATGCTTAATTTCTTTTAGATATTTTCCATATTATTTCTGGATTTATATTTACTAAAGTACAACTTTTATATATTATTCTCCCCATGCTCCTCTGATACTGAAAAATCCATAATGGTTCTATGTTGTCTACTACAGCAAATCCAATTTTTTTTCTTCTTTGGACCATGCTATTTGTCTAACCATTTTTCCTATTGCTCCTCAAATGAACTTCTAGTTACAATGAGACTAGCTCTCTTACTTTCTTTTATTCTAATTTTCCTTTGCCTAAAATAGTTTCCATCCCCTAAAGAAGTCCTAAGTATCCTCCATGATATTAAAAATTTAGAGTTACAGATGATCCCGCCAAAACTTCTCTTTTATAGGTGAGGAAGCTAAGAAGTTAAATGATTTGCCTAAAGTTAAAGTGATCTTACACAGGAGCACTATATTTCATTCCTGTGACCATTGCCTTTAAATGCCTCTTCTGTAAGCATTTGATAACACCTCTTTTGCTCTGTATTTGGAAAAGATTGAGATGTGGGATAGACAATTATACAGGCAGCAATGGACAGATGAATGTTTGAGCTTCAGGCAGGCTACACATTCTTACTTGCTGAGCAAGTCTCTTTAATCTCTCTCAGCTTCAATTTCCTCATCTATAAAATGGGAATAATAAAAACACCTACATCAGAGGGTGGTTATGAAGATCAAATGAAAACATATGTAAAGTTCTTTGCAAACTTTTATGCATTTTATAAATGCTAACTCTTTATAGTCTTATTAGTACTACTGGGTAATTTTGAAACTGGTTGAGTGACCAGACCCAGAGTTGTCACTAATGCTTTAATGGTAGCTTGGAAGGAGGACTCCAGTAGAGTGTCCCAGAAATCTTTGCTTGGCAGTGCAAAAAATAAAAATGATCATGTGCTCATGGGTTGTGGTGATAATGCAAAGCCTGGGGGGTAACTAAAACTTTGACAAAATCAGATATGAAAATTTGACAAATAACACTGGGCAGAATCAAATAGGTTAAATTTGATAAGAAAATGTAAAGTGTTATACTCACTTGGTTTTAAAAACAACAACCCCCAACCATAAGAAAAAGAAGGCATGATTAACCATCTAGTTGTCCCCCCAAAAAGGTAAGGGCCTTTAGTGGACTGCAAGTTCAAAATGAATTCACAGCCAAGAAAACAAATTAAATCTTGTTTACATTACTAGAGACCTAGTCCTATGACAATTGAGGTGATGGTCCCACAGTATTATTTTTGTTTAATTCACACGTGAATGTCGTCTTCATTTCTAGGCATCATCTTTTACGAGACACATTGTTAAGTTGGAGAGTGTTCACTTAAAGGTGATTGAATGAATTGGAAATCAACTGATTTGTTAATGTCCCTAATCTTGAAAAATTTTTCTTGTGCGTATTTATATTATGTTTCCCTATAGAATGTAAAAGGCCAAATCAAAGACAAAATCTGTTTCTTTTTATTTTTCTTTTCTCCAATGTTTATTGAATTGAATGTTTAGACTGGAGGAGAGAAATCCTGTGTGAATAGGATAGCTTCATTCAGGTATTCCTTCAAAAAGTCCAAGCTAGGAGCAGTGGGTTTTAAAGACAAAGGTGAATTTACATTTGATATAAGGAAAAACTTTGTCCATTGATAGAAATTTCCATGGATGACCTATTGAACTTTTCCATTAGTATATTTGTTTTGGAAATATATAATATTTACAAAGTTATAATAATCCTGTCCCAGAATTGAAGAGTAGGGAAAGATTGCCTTTGAGAAAAAGCAAAGTTCTTTTCATGGTCCCAAACTTCTTCCAGAAACAAAGGCCTATTTTTTTGTTTGTCTTTTCTTTTTGCATCACATATTACATTTTATTTATTTTGTTAAGTATTTCCCAATTACATCTTAGTCTAGTCTGGCTGTACTTGAGAATGGCCATGGTGCTTAACATATTTGACATCTCTTCTTTAAATGATAGCCTAAAGAGATTACTTGATTCCTTGTACATTTCTAGAATCAGTTATGAGAGAGTTGCTATGTGAATGCTTAAAAAGGGGAGCAGTTATTACTACAACCAAGAATGATTTTATTAAGAATGAATATTCTAGAAGAAGTTCAGAATTTCCTTTTTGTTGGCCAATTTTCACACAGCTCTTTGGTCACATGGAAAGAACACTGGCTTTGGAGTCAGAGGACCTAGATTCAAACTGCTTCTGGCATATACAACCTGTAACTCTGGGGAAGCCATTTCACTAGAGACGTGTGACTCAGATGACAGTACTGTTAGTTATATTTAGAATGAATTGAGTAAGTAGGATCAATGAATGGTAATTAATAAAGTCATATAAATTATTCATCAAGTGAGGCATTAAATAAAGAAGCACATACCTGCCAAAAGTCTTTGCCAGTCATGGAGGATACCCTGCATGAAATATAAAAAGAGGAATAATTCCTTGCTGATAGCAATGTTCTCCAGGTGCTATTGACTGTTAACCAGGACATTGTGTTGAATATTTGGAGCTGGGAAACACTGTGTAGAACCTTCTCAGTGAGGTCCATGGCCTCATCTGACTTACTGCAACAGGCTTCTAGTTAGAATCCCAGTATTACCTCTGTGCAATTAGTCTTCCCCATAGATTCCAAAGTAACCTTCTTAAATAAGAATCTGATTCTTAATTTTCCTTTCTTTTTTTTGAGATTTATCTTAAATTCTACCTTCAGCAGAAGACCTTTCCTAATCCTCCCAAATGCTAGTTGCCTTCCTTTGTCAGATTAACTACTCCTTATATAGCCTATATATGTGCCTAGTTATTAGCTTCTGGAGGGTAAGGATTGTTTTTGCCTTTCCATATATCCTTAATGTTGAGTATATGGCAAATATTTAAGAAAGTCAGTTGTCTGGCATAGCCCTGCTTATTAAACTTTAGTGGCTTCTTGTTATCTATAGGCTTGGATAAAATACAGGTTCCTCAGCTTAGAATTTAAAGTCCTTCATAGTCTATTTTCTGTTTTCTTTCCCAGGATTATCATATATTTACTTTCCTTCATGAATGCTCATTTTGGTCAAATTGACCCTCTTTCCATTCTCCAAACCCCATGAACTTTTCCAGTGTAGTCTTTCTGGAATTGTTCAGGATATATAAGATGAAAAGAAAGGTGAGAATGTTCCACAGATTTTTTTTTCAAATTTTAATGCCATATTTCCCCAGAGTACATCACAGAAGCCAAATACATAGCACAAATATATGAAACGCATAGTATCTTTGTCTTGTTTGTGCAATTGCTATCTGAAAACAGCTGATGAACTATTGGCTTTTTATTGCTGGTGAATAAAGTAGTAAGCAACTTTTATTCTTGTATCTAGGAAGATGGAGAAACAAATAAATATGCCTGGACACTTTTAATTTTGGTGATATTTATGCAGATATCCATGCAAAGCAGGCAATGTCTTCAATCTTGGAAATTTGCCTAGGTGGCCCTTTCTGTCACATAGTTTGAGTTTTTCCTCTTGGAATTATATAGAACTTTTTTTAATGAAGTGATTTTCCTACTGACAGATGTGAAGTCTTGATTGCTTGAAGTACACACACACACACACACATATATACATATATATGTATATATATATTATAATTGAATTTGTGGCACATTTTTAACATTTCCTTCAATGCAAAAAAATTGGAGGCAATATCGTTAGTATAAATGAAGAAAGTAAGTAATTTTAAGGATGAACACAGTTTTAGAACTTTTTTACTTTACTCTCAATTACAACTTTTTACTAGAATTAGAGGGTCACATAACTAATCACTGCTATGGTAAGTTTTACTGAAACCCTAGAGACATGAAAACATTAAGGAGTATAATCCTCTTTTCAGTTCCCAGAAATAATTTACAAATTAGTGAATTTTGTTTTAATATACATATTCTATATTGGTATAGATAATGAATTCAATTTTTTTCAGGTTTATAATCATATTCACTTGTTGACAAAGTCTGCAGTTTTAGAATTTTACTGACCTTTTTTTTTTGGACTAAGAACAGAAGGGTCTTAGAATTTTGACCTAAACACAGGTGTAGTAGTATTGAAAGGACACTAGTTTGGAATCAGATGATAGAAATTTGAATCCTGGTTCTGGCATTTAACATCTGTGTCACTTAGATCAGGCACTTCATTTCTCTAGGCAACAGTTTCCTTGTCTAAAAAATGAAGGGTGCTTCAAAATGATATCATCCAACTTTAGTTCTGTGTTTTTTTTGCTCCTCTCATCCTTTAAAAAAAACCCCAAGGAGTGAGAAGTGGGAGGTCATTGTCTGGGAAAGGTTAACATATTGAAGCAAAGTTTAGGAAATTAATTTTTTAGTCTATTTGCTTGATGTTGATACAGTTGGTCTGATTTTTTAGGCATTCATTTTTGAGTGGCACCATTTTAAGAAAGCATGGAAAAACTAGAAGAGGACAGGTGTCTTAAAACCATACTATATAATGGGTGAACTTTACTAAAAGATCCTATGATAATTTTGATGATATTGATGATAGCTAAATCATAGATCTAGAGTTGAAAGCTTTTTCAGAGGACATCTAGCCCAATCCCTTTATTTTTTAGGTGGAAAAACTGAGGTTCAGATTAAAGGTTACACAAGAAATTGGAGATATTTAGCTTGAAGAAAAAGACTCAGGAGCAATATGGGCTCTTTCTTCTAATATCTGAAAGTTTCTCATATATAAAAATGGGGAAAAAAACCTGATTCTTTTTGGCTTCAGAAGGCAGAACAAGGACCAGGGAGTAAAATGAGGTAATTTTAACCTAGTATAAGGAAGACCTTGCTAATCAATAGAGCTCTCTAAGAATATAGTGTTATACCTTGAAAAAAAAATGAATTCCTTGTCAATTAAAAATATTCAAGTAGAAGTAGGATGGCAGTATCCCTAGCTGAAAGGAATCATTCTTACAATTGTCCTTGAGAATTATGTCCGAATCTCTCCTCACCCCTATCATTTTGTGTACCTACACACACACACACACACACACACACACACACACACACACACAGAGATATATGTTTATGGATAGATATGGAAATAATTAGAAATAGCTATAGATAGATGGATAAGGATCATATCTATTTGTGAACATATAAATTCAATGCATTATTTCTTCCCTGTTGGATTGTAGCCTTCCTTAACGCAATTCCTAGGTCATTTTTCATCTTTTATCTTCTTAGCCTATTACAAAGCTTTTTGCATAATAGGCACTAAAATAGTTGCCAAGTTATCAAATTATATGTAAGGTAGGGAAATTTGGAATCTTTTCAGTTAGACAACTGAGGAAACTGAGCCACAAAATACTTTTAATTACTAGCCATGAGTTTTTCCATTAGAACATATAGCATCCCCATCTCTATGTAGGTATGCACGTCCTCTCCTATATTCTAATCCCTTTGTTTTGTAAAACCTAGAACATTGCTGAGGATGGAAAAGCTACTCAATAAATACTTTATTGAATTCCATTGGATCAAATTTTTACATAGATCTTAAAAGGTTGTTTTATTTCATTTTGTTTTTGTATTTAAATTAAGGGGCTAAATTACTGATTACTTGAAGTACATTTGTGGCACATTTTAAAAAATATTTCCTTCAAATGAAAAAGCAGTACATTTTTGTTGTTCCTGAGTGTTCCTGAGAAGTAAAATGACTTGCCCAGTATCACAAGGTCCATTTTACATAAGAGGCAAGACTTGACAGTAGTAATCCTGACTCCAAGGTCAGAGCTGTGACTAGTTCTCTACTGTGTCATACTTCTTCTCTTTTCAACATTTAAGTTAGTTAAAAACAAAATTTAAAGCAAAACAAAAACACTAAAAAAGAACAAAATTTTTCTGGCATCTTTCTTATGCTACCTTTTCACAGTTCAGAAAATAAAAATTGAAAAAATCAGCTTTTTATATATTTATTTCTATTTTTAAAAGCACAGGTTGACACTCTGAATAGACTTGCTCCAGAGCCTCCCTGTCCATGCAGCTCAAGCAGTTTTGAGGTGTGTTGCTAAGTTATTCAGAACCACAGGGATTGTAAATAATATATTGAAAAAAACCCAAGTAGGTTTTCTGGAGAACTTGGGAAGAAAAAGCCTAATTACTTAAAGTTGTTTGAATTGTCCTTAGCACTTGTATTTTTCTAACATCTCAGCTTCTTGCTATTCTGTGCCTGAAGCAAAATTTCTTTTTTGAGGGTAATGTTACTTCCCCCTACAACCACTGAGGTATGTGTTTTACCTTCAAATCAGAAACTACCAAAAGTTCTTTCTGGTAACAGTACCAGGGAAACTTTGGAGGTTGACTTGCCTTTACCCCAGTTCTGCCTATCGTGATTTGAATACCATTTCAGTTGGTAGAGGGAGGTGTGTGAATAATGGGAGCTGAGAATTTTCCCCAAATACTTATATTCTTTTTTAATGAAACAAGATATACTTTAATAATTAAATGCAAAATAAATCAAATTTTTTATATATGGTCTGGATCAAGCTTTAACAGCTTTAGGGAATAAGCAAAGACCTCTTGAAAAAATTAGCTCTTTAACTGAACTTTGAAGAGAACTAGGAATTCCCAGAGGCAAAAATGAGAAGGAAAAAATATTCCGAGCATGGGAGCCGGCCTTTGTAAAAATCAGAATTAGAATGGTGGATATCATAATGGGTAAATAGCAAATAGATTAATTTGGCTGGATAATAAATAGATTGTCTGGGATAAAATGTTTCATCACACTTGAAAGATAAGTTGGAACCAAATTGGAAGGGTCTTTAAATGCCAAGGAGAATTTCTATTTATTCTTAGAGACAGTATGTAGGCATTGACGTTTCTTGAGCAGGAAAGTGACATATTCAGACCTATGCTTTAGGGATATCCATTTGGCAAGTGTGCAGCTAATGGATTGGAGAAAGGAGATATTGGAGACAAGAAGGTCATTGCAATAACATATTTGAGAGGTATTGAAGGTCTGAATTATGGTGGTCATATTGTCAGTATAGAGAAGAGGTCAAGTGTCAGATTTATTATATAAGTAGTCTAAGACTCAAGAGATATTTGGATATGAAGGGAAGAATGATAGAGGGAGTAAAAATTTGAATATGGTTCTTACTGTGGATTGCAGACCTATATGACTAGGAAAAATGGGTTTTTAACAGAAATAGGAAAGTTATAAGAAGAGATGGGTTAGGTAGGGGGTAGGAGAAATAATGATTTCAATTTTGGAAATATTGAGTTTGAGATAAGATTCAGGGAGAATTGAAGGATTGGACTGTAGGCATGGATAGATATTGGACTGGCTGCAACAGAACCTGGCTAAGGGTTTAATGCATTCCTGTGAGATACATGTGTCAATTTTAGTTATTAACATAGAGATAATTGAACCCAGTTAGGGCTGCTATGATTCAAGAAAGAAAGTCTAAAAACAGAGGAGAGGACCCCATACCTTGAGATACACTTACATAGAAATGGTGGAGGGAAAAATTGAAGATAAAACATAGGGCACAGAGACATACCATTCATATGAATAAGGGAGAGAGGAAAGAATAATGTCAGAAAAAATTCAGGGAAGAGGGTATATTAATGGAGAGTATGGTTATGGTTACCAGTGTTAAATGCTACAGAAAGATCAAGAAAGGTGAAAACTTAGGGAAAAAATTACATCAGTATTTGCAATTAAGAAACTGGAAGCAATTAGATAGCAAGTAGAAATGAAAGTCAGAGTGTATGTGGCTGAGGAGAAGCTATATGAGAAAATGAAAGCATGGATCTAAACGATGCTTTCTCTGACTTTGTAAATGAGACAAGAACTATAGAAAATAGTATGAGTTGCTAAGTGAATGGTTTTTTAAAGAAGAGTCAGCATATCAGTGGAATAGATATAAGATATAATAGTAAATGACTATCTACTGTTTGATAAACCCAAAGACTCCAGCTTCTGGAATAAGAATGCACTGTTTGACAAAAACTGCTGGGAAAACAGGAAGAGAGTATATCAGAATCTAGTCATAGACCATAATCTCACAACCTATTCAAAAATAATGTCAAAATGAGCATAAAGGGTGATACCATAAGCTAATTAGAAGAGCAAGGTATCATTTACCATTTAGATTTATGGAGAACGGGGGAATTTATGATCAAAGAAGACATAGAGAACATTTTGAAATACAAAATAGATAATTTTGATTACATTAAATTGAAAAGATTTTTGCACAAATAAAACCAATGTAATCAAGATTAGAAGGAAAGCAGAAAGCTGAGAAACAATTTTACAACCAGTTTTACTAATAAAAGCCCCATTTTTAAAATACATAGAGAACTGAGTCAAATTAATATGAATACAAATCAGTCCCCAACTTAGAAATGGTCAAAAATATATGAACAGGCAGTTTTCAGATGAAGAAATTAAAGCTATCTATAGCCATATGAAAAGTGCTCTAAATCATTAGAGAATGCAAATTAAGACAACTATGATGTATCATGTCATATCTATCATATTGGTTAATGTGACAGAAAAGGTTAGATCAATGTTGAAGGGGATGTGGGAAAACTAGAACATTAATGCATTATTGGTGGAATTGAACTGATCCAAATTGGAGAACAATTTGGAACTATTCTCAAAGGGCTATAAAACTGTGTATCTTTTGATCCAGCAATATGACTACTAGGTCTGTATCTCAAAGAGATCAGAAAAAAGGGAAAAAGACCCATATGTACAAGAATATTTATAGCATTTCTTTTTGTGGTGACAAAAGAATTGGAAATTGAGGGGATTCCTATCAATTGGGAAATGACTGAATAGATTATGGTATATGAATTTAATGGGATATTTGTACTCTTTAAGAAATGATGAGCAGATTTTAGAAAAACCTGGAAAAACGTTCATGGTTTTGAGTGAAGTGAGCAAAACCAGGAGAGCATTGTACATAACAGCAACACTAGACAATGAGCAACTATGATAGACTTAACTTTTCTCAGCAATATAGTTATAAGACTTGTGAATGAAAATGCCATCCACATCCATAGAAAGAACTATAACATCTGAAGGATATCAAAGCATACCATTTTCATCTTTTTAAAATTTGTTTTGCTTTTTCAAAAAAATCCTCAATATATCCAGAAATTAGGTTAACACACTAGTGTCAACCTCAATATCCATACTTTTTATGATTCAATTGGATATTGGCCATAATTGATTCTAGATTATATATTCCTTTTATTTGATATCTATCAAATGTTTTACAGTAAGAAAAAAGGTGCTAGGTCTTCTAACTCCTTCACAAATGTCCATTTTTCTAATTCTTTCCTTGTAAATTTAGGAAAAAAATGATTCCATTACATATTCCACCAAGAGATTTCCAAGACAAAAATAAATGATACTGTTACCAATTCTTTCAGACTCATGGTATGATCATGCAAAACACATTTTACATTGGTCAATGATTATTCTTGTAAAATAAAAAAAATAAAAATGAGAGAGATCCAGGAGTGTTTGTATTCAGACAGAAAGAAGGCCAAATTTGACATTAAATATTGAGAGGAGAAATTTAAAAGGCAGGTTTCCAGAGGAGATGGGAATAGGCCTTGGCAAGAAGAACCATATTTTCCTCCATGACTGAATCAGAAGCAAAAATGGGAGAAGGATAATGAAGGGCTTTGAGATATAGAACTGGATTACATATGAAACCTTTGTTGGATAATCTTGATTTTCTCACTTCAGTAAGAGTCATGATACTTTATACTAGTGAAGAGAAGATTCAGGGTTGATGTTTTGGGAAGTACAACCAAGAACAATTAAGGAACATTTAATAGTGAAGGCCCTGTTGACTTTGTATACATTATTTTTGTCTTCACATACCTTACTTGTCCTTACTATCTTATTTTACATTCTCGTGACTGACTCCATGATTTTTTTTTTTTTTTGCACAAGATACTTCCTCTTCAAATCTGTGAATTTTCTAGGACAATCCCCCATGCAGTGGAAGAAAAACAAAATAAAACAAACAAACAAAAATTCCACAAAGTCTGAATGAACACCATATTTACTTTTTAAAAATTTCTCTTATGTATTTCTTTCCTATCTCATGGTTTTCTTTCTTTTTTTATTTAATCCTAATTCCTCATACCAAAAGTGACTAAACTGTAAATATTTTAAACACGAATGTGTATGTACAATATTCACCTAGCTGTTTGCCACTGAGGAGAATGGGAAGGGAAGGTAGAAGGAAATTATGTAATTTTAAAATATACATTTGTATGTAGATGAATGTTGAAAAACTTTCATAACATATAACTGGAAAAATAAAATATCAATTGAAAAAAAAGTCTGTGCATTTTCATTGGCTATCTGTGTGACTGAAATTCTTTCCTTCCTCCTTCTTTTCCTAGTGTACTTAAAGTCTCAAAAAAAAATACTACCTTCTGCAAGAAGCTTTCTTCTTCCTTCATAATATTAGTACACTCTCTCTGAGATTATATCCAGTTTCTTGTTTATATATTGTTTTTGTGATTTCCCCCCATTAGATTTAAACTCCTTGAGAGATAAGTTTACATTTCTTAGTAAGTCCAGAACTTAGCACAGTTCTGGCTGGCTTATAATAGGTTCTTGATAAACACTTGTTGACTTAATAATTGTGTAGTGGGTCAGATTACCACTGCTGCATGACTTCTCACTGCATTCAATAACATGTCATATCAATTTGTTCAGTCTCTACAACCCAACTCAATATAAGAATTTGTGATGTTGAAGGTTGTTCCTGACTTATGAGAAATCTCCAGGTTTTGGTGAACTAGTTTGGTCCACTGCAAGGGGAATTCTGAAACACTCTTCCTCTATTGAGTCATGGAGAGCTGGTTCATTGGGAAAAGAAAGAATTGATATCATGGACTGAGAACTGATGACAACTGGAGGATATGCAGTGGCAGTGGTGACATCTGCTAGAGGCTAGAGAAAATATGAAGGATACAGTCACTAGGCATATGGACAAAGAAATCCAAAAATACCTTGTATAAAGTTTTGTAAGTGCCTTAATAGCACTTATTATAGGAGGGAACCCGCTTAGGGGATGGTTCTAGATGACTGAAGTTATTGGGCCATTATTTCTCATGTCTCTGCAAGAATACAATTTGTTTTCATTGATAGATAAACCTATTTGTTCTCTGAACCTTAAGAGTCCTAAGTTTAGATAATATCAGATAATGAAGTTCCCAAGTTGTCTGTGGGTGATGAATCAGAGAGTGAGAGGTTCCTCTCATTATCTAGACCTTTCTTGACATAAGAGCACCTGACCCAAAAGTCTGTTTTCATCATTTGCAGTATTTTTTCCATCCTGGACATCCTAATAGATTTTTAAAATCCTCTTGCCATTGCATGTGGTTGGAAGGTTTCAATATTGTCATTGACATTGAGATGCCTTCTCCTTCAGTGCAAGATTTGAATGTTAACTCTTTTAGGTGGTACTATTTGATTTTTGTCATTGTTTCTCCCATGCCAGGGACAGTACCCTGAATGCAACAAGTGCTTAAGGCATGTTGAAATAAATTGAAGAGTCTTAAGACACCTATCTGGATTTTCTGAAATTTAAGATAGGGACTGGACCCATGATATCATTGATATAGGTCCCAAGTGAGGAGACTTCCTCTGCCAGTATAAGTCAGCAAATCCTCTGGAACTTGTGGTCTTAGAGAGCTACCTATAGTATCAAGAAGGGCAGCTAGATTGTGCATTGGATAGAGCACTGCCCTTAGAATTAGGAGATGGAAGTTCAAATCCAACCTCTGACACTAGCTGTGTTACCTTGGACAAGTCATTTAACCCTGACTGCCTCTTATCACTGGGCATCTCCAGTCATCCTGACTCATATCTGATCACTGGACCCAGAAGGCTCTGGAGGAGAAAGTGAGACTGGTGACTTAGCACAGCCCTCCTCATTCAAATCCAATTCATGTGCTTGTCATGGCATCACCTCCTTAATGTCATGGTCTCTTTTGAAAATGAAGGACAAACAATAGTAATAATACCAAAAAGCAAAATGACTTGCCCTGGGTCACATAGTACATATAAAATGTGGAATAGGATTTGAACCCTGGTCTTCTTGGCCATGAAGTTGGCTTTCTATTCATTATGAATCTCTACTTTCCCATTTGAATTTTGATATGTAAAAATCATACCTGGTTTGGGTAAATAGATGAATCTAAGTTTGCATTATTTTCCAAAAAGGAACCATTAAGAAGTACATGATAGGGGTGGCTAGGTGGCGCAGTGGATAGAGCACTGGCCCTGGAGTCAGGAGGACCTGAGTAAATCCGGCCTCAGACAATAATTACCTAGCTGTGTGACCTTGGGAAAGCCATTTAACCCCATTGCCTTGCAAAAACTAAAAAAAAAAGTGCATGATAACTTTTTTCTTCTCAAGGACCTGTATAGTCATGCCTCATTGATGATAATTTTCATAGGCTTATTTTAGAGTTGCACATGACTTTAGAATCTGAAGAGTGTTTAGTAGGAAATCTGTGAATTCACTTAATGCTCTTCCTGACTACATTTATGCAATCTAGAGAAATAAAAGTTGAGGCTTCAGGAAGTTTTCAGGAAGTTTGCTCTGCTTGTTGTTTTCTTGGAAATGTGTTTGTGGGTGGAAGAGAACTTGAATTAGAATATATAAGCTTAAAAATGAATTGGCTGAAGAAAATAAGTGGAGATAATGTCTTTGTGTGTATATATATATTAGACATGTTCATTTATGTTGGGAAAAATATATATAAAACCATACTGTAACAACAAAAATATTCTGACTTTTTTGTTGTTTTTTCTTAATTTTAAACTTAAGTAAAAAGTGAAAATATATTGTCATGTGTGCAGAAAGATATGAAAGGATTCATAATATAAAGCAAAAAATTTCCATTTCAAAAAGCCTAAATAATAAATACTATAATTTGGATTTCTTTTTTTTATCTTTTCTACATTTCACTTTTAAGAATCCCATCCTACTCATCCTACTTTTCCTTAAAACTACTCAATTACACAATATATTTTTTTCAGGTTTTTTGCAAGGCAAATGGGGTTAAGTGGCTTGCCCAAAGCCACACAGCTAGGTAATTATTAAATGTCTGAGGCCGGATTTGAACTCAGGTACTCCTGACTCCAGGGCCGGTGCTCTATTCCTTATGCCACCTAGCCGCCCCTACTAACTATATTTTGACTTTCAAACTGTGCCTACCCTCAGTAGCCAAACTTATAATAAATTGATTGACAAATAATAATATCAAATTATTCATTAATATAGGGAAATATAATGATTAACTAGTTAGGGGTCCTAATGACACTATATGTAAGTTGGTCATAATTTATATAAGTTGGTCTCATAAAATAAACTATATTATTATGAACACAATTATTCTGGAAAACATTCAGAAATGAGCAATTAGGACAATGAAGGACCTTGTATTTATTCTATATGAGGATTGGTTGAAGGAAAAGAGTGGAGAAGAGAGAATTAAGGGATATGATAGCTGTTTTTAGTTAATTGAAAGTGCCTCTATGTGTAAGGTTAAGCTTCTGCATATCTCTTGATGGCATGACTAAGAGCAAGAAATGGCACTTATGAAGAAGCAAGTTAGATGATTACTGGTGTCTCCTCCAAATCTGAAATACTATATTTTATTTCTGAAAAGAGAACAGTGATACTTGTTCTCATAGGGGAAGGTACTTTCTTATCCTGATTGTAAGTGTAATTAATTATTGCTGGTAAATGTGTTGTTATGCATTCTTTTCCCCACTTTTTACACTGTTTCCATGCATTTGTGATCCTGCATTTTGTGAGGACAGACATATTATTTATTCCTTATTTTATATTTACTGCAACCTCCTCCTGATTGTGTCAAGTTTCACCCTCATATTCCCATATGAAAATTATATTTGGTAGTAAAAATGATAAAAAAAAATGTACTTTTAATTTAAGCAAAAAAAATTTTAGCTTCAAATATAACCTGAATAAAATGTAGTGGAAGAATATTCCAAAGAAAAATCTATAAACGATTATTAAGGACCTTCTATGTTCCAAACACTGGGGATATAAAAACAACAAAAGATAATACTTGTACTCAGGGAGCTTATAAGTAAAAACAGCCTTCATTCAAATTTTAAAATAAATGTTGCAAGCTGAAAATTTGAGTCCTAGAACAAATATTAGGAAAATCTGAGTTAAATTCTTCTGTGGATATTCACTAACTTTGTGACTATGAGAAACTCATTGAACCTTTCTGTACTTCTCTTTTCCTCCATCCATAAAATCGAGTTATATTCGGTGTCTGCTGAGGTTTCTTCCATCTTTAAAATTATGATCCTATGAAATTTTTAATAGTAAGGCAATTCCAGTACTAGGCAATAATATATTAAATATTAATTTAACTGTCAATAGTATAGTAAAGTTTTCTTTACATTAGATTTTGTGACTGTGGTTATTTTTTGTCATTTGAATCATTAAGGTCTTTAGATTAAAGACATAATAAAGTTTGTCTAAGATAGAATTTAAATTTTAATTTATAACTGTTCTTCAGTTAATAAACAAGAGGGTAGAATGAAGATATAAGAATATATTCTATATTAATTTTAATGGGACTCTATTTTGGAACTAGTATGCTATTAATTGGCATAACCTTTGAAAACTAGAGACTTTATAGCTAAAACACAACATTTAACAAAAAATATCTGCTGTGAGGCATATATCTGATAGTTATAGTTCTGTTTAATTTAGAATGTGATATTTTATTAAAAATTTTTGGCAAAAGTTATTTAGTGTGGCTTGCCCGACTAAACATTAAATCAAAATAACTTTTGGAAGAAAATTCTTGTTCAATTAGAACAATATTTAATATTTTGGTTGAAAATTTCTGTCTCTACATTTTTTTAATAAAGGGAAAAATGTACATATCCATTGTGTCACCATGAGAGGAAGTATAGCACAAAAGGAAGAGGATAAAATACTTATGAGAGGTTTCTGTACTACTTATATGAACTGGTTAAAACTTGGATTTAATTAAATTTGAGGGAGGAGGGAAACTAGGACAATGGTGTGTGTTAAGGATGGAGTGCCAACTTTAACTTTGAATTTCCTGGCTCTGGTCCATTTGTGTCACTGCTTCAGTGTTATTTAAATGTGGGATTTTAGATTTAATTTCCTTTCAAGGGAGACATAAAAACCACAGTTTCTTTTTGTAAGAAGCTGCCAAAGAATCTCCTTTTGCATTATCAGGTAAACAGTCTAGTTTATTTTATTTTATTTTTTATTCCTTCAAGTAGAATAATATAGCCTAAGCAGTAACATGTTAAAACATTCTAATGTAAATGAACACTCCAGAGTTCTAAAAGTTGTACTTCTAGTCTTTTTCTGTGAATGTATTTATGGACATTTGGGAACTGCATCATGGGACTTGTTAATTGCAAAAGAAATTTATTATTGAGGACACTAAAATCATCTTCCAATAATACTGAGACAGTTCTTACTAACGGATAATAAATACATCCATCTATTTCCGTTCCAATTGATTCAGCAAATTTCTACTAAGAGCATGCTATTTGCATTGGCTCCAATGATTTCTAAACAAACAATTAGGAAAGTGGGAATTTTTTTTAATATTTCTATTTCAATTATTTGTCAGTGACTAATTCTTATTTTACTCACTTTTTAACATGTAAAAGGAGAAAAAATATCCTTAATTAAAGGCAGAATTTTAAAGCTTAAAAAACTTTTTTTCAATTTTATAGTCCTCCCTTTCTGACTATATAGTTATATCTATAGTGATACCTATCAATCTATTCATCTATCCTCTATCTAGATCTTTTTTGCTTTGTGTTATAATGAAAAAGTGTTTACCAGTTTTTTTTTTAGATTTCATAAATTCTTGACTGATGGTTATTGTATAGTAATGACTGGGGAAATCAAAAGAGGTTTTGATCATTCCCAGTTAAAAGATATTGTTGGAATATGCAATCTATTTTTGAGCACTTTAATTTATTGATTAATGTTAATATTAATCAATATAGTTTTTGGTTCTGCAAGATATTTCTGTCTTAAATAGAAAAGAATGAATCACAACCCATGGTTTCTACCTCAATACTCTAAAAAGTTGAGTTCACTGCTTTTGGAGTTAAAGTACTTATTTTCAAATCAATGCTTATTTTCTTCATAGATAAGTGAGCTTGTATCACATAGCTTCTGGGGTTTCAATTTCTATATCTATTTAATGTGGGGATTTCATTCAGTGTACTTTGCATTTGTAAATCTATGATCTTATTCATTCTCAAAAGTGTTGACATTAAAATTTTTGGTGGGGGGGTGTTGTTTTGTTTCTCATCCAGTCTGTTTACAAAGATTAACAGGATCAGAAATGACCAAAAGATTTGATAAGTCCAATTTGCTTTGTCCTACTGAAATGTCCTTTAAGTAGTGACTCATTCTGCTTTTTATGGATTAATTTTTCAAAATCCATAATGACCTGTACTGTCCAAATCTTTCAGGTACATTTGGTTCTGCCATGCTTGTACCACTCCTTTGATGGTTTAGTATGGACATTTTTCTTCACTTGGGTTTGCTGCCAATATTAATTTATTGTGACCCATATGGTTATTAAAAAAAGAAAGAAAAGCCTTGTATGACTTCTATATTTTTTCAAAGTTTTTTTTAAACCATTTACAGAATCCCAAACCTGGCAAGAAACACATAGGGAAAATTTCACAAGCAGACTCCACTTGACAGACATACTGATGACAGACATGGGGAAAAATAAGTCAGTGAGAAGTAGCCTCCTTGCTTTCAGCAGCTTTCCATAATGTGATCCTATGAAATATAAAGTCCAATAAGTGAAGGGGATAATTGAGGTGTCTTCATGTGTTCATTCATTAATCTCCTTGTGTCCTAAAGCAAATGAGCAATTAAAACCAGTGTTTTTCATGACCTATTCACAAGATCAAATTCCTGTAAAACATGGGCATATCTACCACAGACTCCTTTAAATCCTAATAAATTGAAGGATATTTACAGACACTCCAGAACATAGTGAAATATCTGCAGTGACTCTTTAGAATGCACGGTATGTTTTTCTTGTTTTGGTTGTTTGGTCATTTGAATCCACTTTGCCTATGTGAAAAACATCATATTCATGGGGGTTTTTGCAAATCATTTACTTCCCAATGCACACATAGAAAAAACAATGTCAGAATACATAGCCATAAGCTAATACCCAGACTGTGCCTTTTTTGTGGAAAAGGTTAATGTAGCCTATTATTAGTTGAATGAGAAACACTCGAAAATAGAGGCTTATGACAGTTTGTATGTGAAGCTCTGCTTTAATTATGCAGAGTGAGCACACCTAAATCTCAGGGATGCACACATTTAGAAATAGTAGCTGGCATTATGTTGTGTTAGACGGATTGTGCATTGGCACACATGCTTATTGCTTTTGTTTGATATAGCCTTTTCTCATGGGATGAAATGTTCCCAACAAATACTTCGCCTGGGCAGTTCAGATTTAATAGCCATTGAAGTAAATGGCCGTGAATTTGCACAGCAGAACACCTTTGAGCTAAGCAAAGAATAGATCATATCACAAAGATAGTAATTTTATCTCAAATGTGGTCAAAATAAAATTTAAGATTAAATTATTTAGCTATGATTCCTATTTATGACTTATGTAGGCATGGTTTTATGCATCTTTTTGTATTAATTGACTACATATATATGAATGTATACACACATACACACCTAGTTTTTTTTAAGTTGCAGCATATTGCAAAATTCTTACAAATTGGTCAACAGTAGGATGTTTTCTTTTTAAATACTCAACATTAATTGTGCTATTCATTTGCCACTTCCTTAGCACTTAATGAGTTGACTTTTTTGCACTCTGGATGGCTTCTAATAAAGTACTCTTTAAAAATTCTAACATCAAAAATTATTTTAACTAGTTCTCCTTATCATACAACAACAAAGCTTTAGCAATTGACCCGCTGACCTTAATTTTCAGGAAACTGTCACATTTCTTCTTTATCCTTTTGTGTAACTTAACAATGTGACCCAAAATACTGCAGAGCTTTCAAGTTTCTCAGCATTGTAAGGTCAGACTTTGATCACCATAGTTACAGTTTAGATCTGTGGGTCAAGGGTCAAATAGATTAATGATGTCAGACACATCTTTAAATGGGTCTAACACTGCTTCACCACACGGTAAGCAGCTGAGCATATTTGATATGACAAAGGCATTCTTAATTCTTGCTAATAAGAAGATCTTTGAAGACATCTGATAGAAAGGTCTTTTCCATAATGCAAGAATGTTCAATATTGAGCAATGGTAGACATCAACAGTGGCCTGTTTCCATTCAAATAGTCAGAAATGGATATCAAAGATAGGCTAAAGAGTTCAAGTTACACGTGTCTCTCCTGTGTATATGGATTGCTGTATCTACAGATCTCTCTCTTCCTGAGGACAGAGCATGAGAGTAGATGGAAACTCTTTATCTAACAGATAAAGATTGCAGAATAGGAATACATAGTTTCTTTTATACTTGTTATCTGAAATTTTTTTTCCTTGATTTGAGGAGCTAGCATTTAAAAATTCAGATTTATTTAAAAGGACATTTTCTCTTTATAAATGATCTAGTACCTTTATTTATGTGAATGTGTTTATATCCTAATAGAATATTTATAGAGATTATTTAGAGTTTTTGGTCTATATTTAGAAACTTTTTATGTCAGAAAGGGAAAGTTATTTTATTTCTATATAGCAAAGTACAGAAATTTATAATGAACAATAGTTTTAAGAAGTTTAAAAATTAAATGTTAAATTTGTTTAATATATAAGAAATCTTTTTATGAAGAAAAGTAACATATTTAAACAATGCAAGGATGAATTTTATAATTATGAAACCAAAAATTTAGTTAAATAAAATTACCTGTGAACTCTTCAAAAGTAAAACTTTTAAAATTATTTAAGTGAATTGGAAGAGATGAACAGCTTGTAACATTCATGCCTAAATACTGTGGCAGAACACTTATCTTTGCCCTATACAAAAGTGTGATTTTGCATTCTTTTGAAAAATAGATGGAAATACACTTAAATAGTATTATGTTAAATTCAAAATTCAAGAATTCTCTATTGCTAATTGTTTTATTTTCCTATGTATAGATACATGCATACATATATAAATACATTTACATGTATTTTACACATATATGTGTGTATGCATGTAGCTGTTAGCCTTGAAGCTTGTTGGAACATTTATTCTAGATTCTATACTATAAAGGTGAACAAAGGAGGGAGCTAGAAGGTTTGGCAGCTGGGAGGTGTTAATGTGGAATTTAATAGCCAAGAAGAGTGGGGGGTTGGGACTGTTTGAGGTGAAATGGAGATTGGGAGCTGGGAGGAGGAAACAAGAAGTCTTGGTTTCTGAAAAGGGGGGCCAGTCAGTTCCCTGTGAGTTTCAAATGACACTTTAGCTTTCATGTGAATGAATGGATTGTCTGGTGTTTCACTTTCAATTCAATGAAAATCATTGCTGTGTAGATATTTTGGAAACCAACTACTCAGCAAAGAAATTAAGTGCTGACCTGTTTGCCAGCACTTAGGGACATTGGTTCAACAAACTAATGCACTATTCTATTTAGTCATTATGCTAGTAGAATGGCAAATCAATATTTAACTACCTTTTGAAGAATCCACACTAGTAGGATGCTGTACTTGTGTAAAAGTATTTATTTACATGTGTGGGCAAATTTAAGTTAAATGGCTCAGTGTAATAAGGGAAAATATTATATTCAAATACTTCTAGTACATAGGCCAATAAAAGTCTTAATTTTAGAAAATGTCCCCTTTTTCCTTATACTAAGATGCATCTGAATATATATATAGATAGTATCTTATAAATCTGGACTATTATCTTCTTTTTTCTTGATATAATTAAAACTGAATTCTCATTACATTTATATGTTTAAAAATATGTTAAATTTTAGTCACTAAAATCAATTTATTATTATCCCTTTGAAATATTTTTACCTTCAATGTACTTTGGGTGCTCTATAAGTCCTGAAGCTGTCTCTAATTCCTTACCCAGAATTGGAT
This sequence comes from Macrotis lagotis, assembly GCF_037893015.1. Taxonomy (NCBI): domain Eukaryota; kingdom Metazoa; phylum Chordata; class Mammalia; order Peramelemorphia; family Peramelidae; genus Macrotis; species Macrotis lagotis. The sequence goes on along the minus strand of NC_133658.1, from coordinate 176,141,474 downwards.
GTGTTTCACTGCTGAGACCTGGTTCTTAATTTCAGTCTTCCAGCTAATTGCTATGAGACCATTTAATTCTTTGCTCAAGTCATCCAGACATGATCAGTTTTGAAGCCATGTCTATGAGGAATTCAATAAACTGTCTAGGGTGACTATTCATTGACTTTTTCTTGGAAAGATGTTCTGAGAAAGACCCAAGAGTCCTGAGCAACATATGCATGCCAAAGAGGATGGTTATTGGTTCTCCTTTGATTGATAAAGACATTGACCCTATACCTTTAGTAACAGAAAAAGGAAATGTTATATTTTAAGGAAGAAAATGTAGGTAGAACTCAATGACCTACAACTTTCTTGGAATTTGTATTATTATCATTTTTTTCTCAAAGATAGTAGAGGCATTTTTTGCATAAAAATGTATTCTTAGGTTGTCAGGGGTGACATGTTCCAAACAAGTCAAACCATGATTACTATCTTCCTTCAGACCTTGGTGGAGCTAGCCTCTTGCCCTAAACTAAAGGAACATGAAGATATTAGTATCTTCCAGATCACTCCACAGCCATCATTTCCTCTTTTCCTTTTAAAATTATTTTAATATTACCCTTTATTAAATTTTAAATATTATTTTTAAAATTTTAATTCAAAATCCTTACTCTCTTCTAGTCATCCTCTACCCACTGATAAGGGAAGCAATATAATACTCATTATACATATGAAATAATACCAAACATTTTTTCATACGAACTTTGTTGTTAGAAAAAACAAAACAAACCAAAACTTAAATCTACACTCAGAATTAATCAGTTATCACTCTTGAAAGTAGTTAGCATTTTTCATTCTGAATCATTTGGAAATGAATTGGGCTATTGTATTGAAAGGGTAGTGAAGCCTTTCACAGTTGATCATTGTAGTAATATTGATATTATTACAATATTGATATTACTGTATATCATTTTTCTCCTGGTCTTACATAACTTTCCATCAATTCATGAGTCTTCCTAGGTTTTTCTGAAGCTATTACTGTAGTCATTTTTCTTTTCTTTTTTCAATAGTACAAGCATATTCCATCACAATCATCCAATATTTCATATAGTTTTCTCCCAATTAATGGATATTCCCTTAATTCTTTCAGTGGTGAATCCCCCCCCCCCCCTTTTTTCCAATGCTGATTACTTTGTGTCAGTTTTGGCCAAAATAATTTCACAAGGGATCAGTTTATGTGTGTTTCTTCCTAATACCCTATAAATGAACTTAAGCAATTAAATAACAACTAAAACTGGCAGAAAACCTGTATTTTTCAACATAACATTTTCCTGCATTGAAAGCATTAATATCCATTTTTTTTTGTTATAATGGAAAGAACTGCTGTGTTTTTGTATACATAGGTACCTTTCTTTTTTAAAAAAAAATTCTTTCTTTCTTTCTTTCTTTCTTTCTTTCTTTCTCTCTCTCTCTCTTTCTTTCTTTCTGTCTGTCTTTCTGTCTTTCTGTCTTTCTTTCTTCAGTGCTGTGCACATGTATATTTTTAAGTTACAAAATTTCCATCCACCCTCCCTTCCCATTCCCCCACCAGTAGCAAGCAGTCAAGTTAGATATTTACAGATTAGTCATTTTCTGCATGAGAAATTAGGTTTAAGGGAAAGAGATACATAAGAGATATTTTAATAAAGTATTCATCAGATTCTGAAAGTGTTTTTGTTTTGCTTTGTTTTTCCTTCCTCTGGACAGGGAAAGCATTGTCCATAGTTGGTCTAATATAGTTGTCCTAGCTTTCTGAGCTCCTTCCATCAAGGTTTATCATCTCACAATGTTGTTCATGTTATCATTGTTCTCTTGTTTCTGTTCCCCTCAACATCAGATGTGTAACTTATTCCATGCTTCTCTGTTTATTGTTTCCTATAGAACAATAATATTCAATAATACACAACAGTAATATAGAACAATAATATTCCATAGTATTCATGTACCTTAACTTGTTTAGCCATTCCCCAATTAGTGGACATCCCTTCAATTTTCAATTCCTTGCCAATACAATAAGAACTGCTATGAATATTTTGGCACATGTTCATATTTTTTTGACTTCTTCTGGAATAAGCCTAGAATCGGAATTACTGGGTCAAAGAGAATGAATAATTTTATTGCTCTTTGGGCATAGTTTCATATTCCTCTCCAGAATGGTTGGATCCATTCACAACTCTGCCAGCAATGCATCAATGTTCAATTCTTCCACAGCCTCTCCAACACTGATTATTTTCCTTTTGTTCTTTTAATTTTTTTGCAAGTGAACTTCAATTTATTATTACAATAATTTTGATATAAGACTAAAGATAACCCCCCAAGAAGATGAGAAATCTCAACAATAGTGAGAGAGAGAGAGAGAGAGAGAGAGAGAGAGAGAGAGAGAGAGAATGTACTTCAGCCTGTGTAGAGATTCCAATGGCTTTGTCTCTGGGGTGAGTTGCTTTCTTTATCATAAGTCTACCAGAGAAGTTGCTTCCTTATTTTTCCCACAGTTGCACTTACTAGCTGTACTTCCAGTTTATTCCTCCCCACTCTCATTTATTCTATTCTCTCTCTCCTTTCATCCTGGCCCTGTCCAAAAGTGTGTTGTATCTGAGTACCCTCTCCCTCAATCTTCCCTCTCTTCTATCACCTATTCCCCCTCTTCCCTCCCCCCCTTTCCCCTTATCCCATCCCTTTCTTCTCATTTTTCTCTAGGGTATGATAGATTTCCTCACCTTATTAAGCGTGTATGTTATTTCCTCTCTGAGCCATTTCTGATGAGATTGAAGACTCACTCATTCCCCCCTTGCCTTCCCCCTTTCCACTCCATGGATAAAGCCTTTTCTTGACTTTTATGTGAAATCTCTCAGCTTCTTCTTCATCTCCTTTCCATTCCTCCCAGTACTTTCCTTTATCAGCCATCTTTTTACTATATTATACCATTATATCCTGCTCCTCCCTATGTCCTGTCTATATATATGCTCCTTCTAACAGCTCCTATAAATGAGAAGCTTCATAAGAGTTAACAATATCTTCTTCCCATGTAGGAATACAAACAGTTCAATATCATTAAGTTCCTCATAGTTAGTCCTTCTCTTCCATCCCCTCTAAGTTTCACCAGAGTCCTATACTTGGAGATGAAACTTTCTGTTCAACTCTGGTTGTTTGATTAGGAAAGTTTGAAAGTGCGCTGTTCCATTGAAAGTTCATCTTTTTTCCCTGAAAGATGTTCAGTTTTGCTGGGTAGTTGATTCTCAGTTGTAAAATAAGATCTTTTGCCTTCCAGAATATCATATTCCAATTCCTACAAGCCCTTAATGTAGATGCTGCCAGATCTTATGTAATCCTTACTATGGAGCCTTGGTAGGTAAATTGTTTGTTTCTGGCAACTTTTAGAATTTTCTTTTTGATTTGGGAGTTCTGGAATTTGGCAATAATATTCCTGGAAGTTTTTCTTTTGGGATCTCTTTCAAGAGGTGACCAGTGAATTCCCTCAATTTCTATTTTACCCTCTCTTTCTAGGATCTCAGGGTAATTTGACTATTATTTTTTTTGAAAAATGAAGTCTAGGCTCTTTTCCTGATCATGGCTTTCAGATAGCTCAATAATTTTTAAATTATTTCTTCTGGGTCTGTTTTTGATGTTGGTTGTTTTTCCAATAAGATTTTTCACATTTTCTTCTAAAAAGTGGCTTTTTTGAAAGAGTTTTATTTCTTCCTGATTTCTTGTAAAGTCATCAGCTTCCTTTAGTTCCATTCTGTATTTGAAGGAGTTACTTTCCTCAGAGAGCTTTTATATCTCCTTTCCAGCTGGCCAATTCTTCTTTTTAAGACATTCTTTGCCTCATTTGCCTTTTGTTTTGCTTTTTCATTAGGCCTAAACTGGATTTTAACATTTTATTTCCTTCAGTATCTTTTTGTATTTCTTTCACTAAGCTGTTGATTTGGTTTTCATGATTTTTCTGCATTTCTCTCATTTCTCTTCCCAATTTTTCTTCTACCTCCCTTAATTGCTCTTCAAAGTCTTTTTTTGAGCTTATCCATAGTCTGAGCCCATTTTCTATTTCTCTTGGAAGTTTTGGATATTGAAGTTCAATTTTGTCATCATCTGAGTATGTATTTTGAACTTCCATGGGACTAAAGTAATTATCTATGGTCAGATTCCTCTTTTTCTGTTGTTTACTCATTTCCTCAGTCCAAGACTAATTTACAGCACTTCTAAAGCTTTGGGTTTTGGGGGGGGGACACCCCACTGGGACCTTTATTCCTCCAAGATCTTATGCTCTCTAGCTTGTGCTTTGATATGTAGATGATCACCTTACTTCCCTCTGCCCTGGAGTTGTAAGGATGGGTCCTGCTTTGCTGTCTTAATATGGAAGCCCAAACTTCAGCCTGGATTTGAGTATCGGCAAACAGCAGAGTCCTACCCCGAGGGAGAGTAGAGAAATCTCTGCAGTCTTCCCTGATCCCCCTTACCATCTGTGGGCTTTGCTCTGGGAAAGCAGGCTGCTTTCTCCAGATTCTTGCTGCAGGTTCTGCGGCTGGTGCTCCCTCACTCCACACTTATTCTGGTGTAGCAGATTTCTCTCCCTGCCCCTTCAAGCTGTTCCAGGGCTGTGCTGTGCCCCGGTTTGTTTCCAACTCCCATTCCCATTGAAACACACCTTTCCAGTGGAACTGCCAAGTTATCTTGGACTGGGAAAATGCATCACTCAATCTTTCTGTGGGCCCTGCCCCTCCAAATTTTGGCTGGAGTAATAATCTGTTGACTTTTGGTGTTTTGGGGGTAGGAGTTCCTGGGAAATGCTGCCTTTACACTGCCATTTTGGCTCCACCCCCCATTTTCCTTTTTTTTCAATATTGGACAATCTGATAGGTATGAGGTAATACCTCATAGTTGTTTTAACTTGCATTTCTCTAATCAATAATGATCTGAAACACTTTTTCATATGACTATATATAACTTTAATTTCTTCATTTGAAAAGTGTCTTTTCATATCCTTTGACCAATTATAAATTGGAGAATGACTTGTGACCTTATCAATTTGATACAATTTTCTATATACTTGAGAAATGAGACTTTATCAGAACTCCTAGTTGTGAAGATTGTTTCCCAGCTTTCTGCTTTCCTTCTAATTTTGGCAGCATTGATTTTATTAGTGCAAAATCTTTTTAATTTAATATAATCAAAATCATTTATTTTGCAATTTATAATGTACTCTAATTCTTGCTTTTGGTCATAAATTTATCCCCTTTCCATAGATCTTTTTTTTGTTTTTTGTTTTTGTTTTGCAAGACAATGGAGTTAAGTGCCTTGCCTAAGGCCACAGAGCTAGGTAATTATTAAGTATTTGAGGCCAGATTTGAACTCAGGTACTCCTGACTCCAGGGCTGGTGCTCTATCCACTGTGCCACCTAGCAGCCTCTATAGAGTATTTCTTGGTCTATTAATTTATCTATGGTGTCACTCTTTATGTTTAAATCCTGAACCCATTTTGATCTTATTTGGGTATAGGTTGTGAGATGTGGGTTTTTGCCTATACATGGGCACTATTCCTTTTTTCATGTCTTGAATACAGATCTAATAGCGGCATTTAGAGTATGTATTTTTAAAAGCTATTTTGCCACAGTTCCTACTCTGCAATGATTGGAACTGCTTACAATTCCAAAAACAATGCATGAATGTGCCTATTTTCCACATCCCCTCCAGTAATTATAATTTTGCTTTTCCTTCATGTATTCCAATCTTAAAAGTGTGAGGTAGTACCTCATAGTGGTTTGAATTTGCATTTTTTCTAATAATTATAATTCAGAGGACTTTTATATGACTATGGGCAGCCTTCATTTCCTGTTCCTGAAAACTGTCTGTTTATATCATCTTTCAAATAAGGAATGACCTTTTTTTCCCTAAATAAATTTGGCTTAAATCCTATGAAAGTTTGAGAAATGAGAGCTTTATTAGATAAAGTTATTGTTTTTCTCCCTTTTCTATTTCCCTTCTAATTTTGACTGTATTTCTTCTGTTTATATAAAAAATTTTAAATGTAATATTATCAAAATGTTTAATTTTACTTCTTATGATCCTTCCTCTCTCTCTTATTATATTAAACTTTTCCCTTATCCACAATCTGGCAGATAATTTTTGTCCATGTTCCCCTAATTTAAATATAATATCACCTTTTTATCAAGAGTATGGGCCTATTTTGATGTTAATTTGGCAAATGGTGTGTGATGTTGGGAGTTAGAATATGGCAGTGGGTTTAGAATAAGGAAGACTCACTGTGATGACAATATCTTTGTGAGCAACTTAACCGTGTTTACCTCAGTATCCCTGTCTGTAAAATGAGCTGGAGAAAGAACTGGTAAACCATTTGAGTATTTCTGCCAGGAAAACCCCAAACCAGATACACAAAGACTCAGGTACAACTGAAAAATGACAGTAACAACAATGAGATGTTAATTTATGCCTCATTTCTGTCAGTTAGACTGCTCTCTGGTTTTCTCATTGGTTTTTATTGAAAGTGAGTTCTTGCCCCAAAAGTTTGGACCTTTGGGATTTTTTTTAAGATTACTGTGATCATTTACTTTTACAAATTGTGAAACTAATCTGTTGTACTGATTACCGGCTTTATTTCTTATCAAGTACTGACGGCTGCTGAGATTGGGTACTGCTACACTAGCTTTCTTCATATCCCCCCCCAAATCGATTGTCTTAAAATTCTTGAACTTTTATTATTCAAGATGAATTTTGTTGTTTTTATTTCTTTCTCATTGTTGTTCAGTCATGCAGTTATTTCAAACTCCTTGTGACCTCATGGACCATAGCATACCAGGCCCTTCTGTCCTCCATCTCTTGGAGTCTTTCAAAATTCATGTTTGTTGTTTCTATGACACTATCTATCTCATTCTCTATCATCACCTTTACCTTCTGCCTTTCATTTTCCCAACATCATTTCTTTTGCAGTGATTTCTATCTTTTCGTTAAGTGATCAAAATATTAAATCTTCACCAAGTCTTAACTGCTTTAATCTCTTAGTTGTCCAAGAGACTTTTTAAATTGATGTTTCATTTTATTTTTCAAATAACATGTTATAAAAATTTTTCAACATTCATCTACTTTCATATTTATTAATTTCATATTTTCCCCCACTCTCCCTTCCTATTCCCTCCCCTCAGCAGCAAGCAGTCTAGTGAACATTGTTTGTGTACATTTGTGTTTAATTTGCTGACATATTAGTTATTTTCTGTATGAGGAATAAGGAATAAGGGGAAAGAAAGAAAACCATGGGATAGGTAGGAAAACCATCAGAGAAATTTTTTTTAATAATTAAAAATCTTTATTTTTATTTCTTTTTATGTTTTATTTATTTATTCCATATTATTACAATGTTCTTATTGTGAAAGTAAACATAAAACCCCTCCCCCCCAAAAAGATAGAAGAACCTCAATATAAATGAAATGATAGGGGGAAAAAAAGTGTACTTATAGTCTGTGTTCAGATTCTATTGGTTCTGTCTCTGGGATGAGTTGCCTTCTTTAGCCCATCAGAGAGGTTGCTTCTCAGAAGAGTGTTGTATCTGACTACCCTCTCTCACAATCTTCCCTCTCTTCTATCACCTTTTTTCCCCCTCCCCTCCCCCCATCTCATTCCTTTCCTCTCCTTTTTCTCTTGAGAAAGATAGATTTCTATACCCTATTGATTGTTTGTTATTTCTTCACTGAGCCATTTCTGGTGAGAATGAAGGTTCACTCACTCCCCCTTGCCTTCATGCTTCCACTTCATTGCAAAAGCTTTTTCTTGACTCTTTTATGTGAAATATCTTAGCCCATTATACCTCTCCTTTTCCTTTCTCTCAGTTCTTTCCTTTAGCACCCACTGACTCCATCTTTCTACTATATTATGCCATTATATTCAACTTCCTCCTGTGTCATGTCTATATATGTTCCTTCTAGCTGGTCTTATAAATGAGAAGGTTCATATGAGTTATTAGTATCTTCTTCCCAAGCAGGAACACACACAGTTCAACATAATTAAAACTCTCATAATTAACCCTTCCCTTTTACCCTCTCTATGCTTGACCTGAGTCCTGTACTTGTAGATCAAACTTTCTGCTTAGCTCTGGTTGCTTCAACAGGAAAGTTTGAAAGCCCCCTGTTCTATTAAAAGTCCATCCTTTTCCCTGAAAGAGCATGTTCAATTTTGCTGGGTAGTTAATTCTCTGTTGTAAACCAAGATCTTTTGCCTTTTTGAATATCATATTCCAATCCCTACAAGCCCTTAATGTTGATGCTGCCAGATCCTGTGTAATCCTGACTGTGGAGCCTTGGTAGTTAAATTGTTTGTTTCTCGAAGCTTTTAGAATTTTCTCTTTGATTTGGGAGTTCTGGAATTTGGCTATAATATTCCTGGAAGTTTTTCTTTTGGTATCTCTTTCAAGAGGTGACCAGTGAATTCCCTAAATTTCTATTTTACCCTCTCTTTCTAGGATCTCAGAGCAATTTTGCTTGATTATTACTTGAAAATTGATGTCCAGACTCTTTTCCTGGTCATGACTTTTGGATAGCTCAATAATTTTAAAATTATCTCTCCAGGATCTGTTTTCTAGATCATTTTTTTTCTAGTGAGTTATTTCACATTTTCTTCTGGTTTTTCATTCTTTTGGATTTATTTTTTCTTCATTTCTTGTAAATTCATCAGCTTCCTTTGGCTCCATTTGATATTTGAAGGAGTTATTTTCTTCAGAGAGCTTTTTATAATCTCCTTTTCCAATTGACCAATTCTGCTTTTTTAAAGGCATTCTTCTCATTTGCCTTTTGTGTTGCTTTTTCCATTTGACTTAAACTGGTTTTAAAGATGGAATTTTTTTCTTCAATCTTTTTTTAATTTTGTTCACCAATCTGCTGTCTTGGTTTTTAGATTTACTTGCATCACTCTCATTTCCTTTCCCAATTTTTCCTCTATCTCCCTTACTTACTTTTCAAAGTCTTTTTTGAGATCTTCCACACCTTGAACCCATTTCCTATTTCTCTTGGAGTCTTAGGATAGAGAAGCTTCGAGTTTGTCATCTTCTACATATGTATTTTGATCTTCCATGCAACCAAGTAATTTTCTATGGTCAGATTCTTCTTTTTCTGTGTTGCTTATTTCCTCAGCCTGTGACTGATTTACTATACTTCCAAATCTTTTAGATTTTTATTTTTTTTGGGGGGGGGTGAGGTACTCCTCCCAGGTCTCAGTTCCTTTAAGGTCTTATGAGAGGCTCTGACAACTCTCCTGGCCTATGCTCTGGTCTGTGGATGACCACAAACATTCCCCTCTGCCCTGGAGCTGTTAGGAGGCTCTTTGTTCCTCCATGGTAGTAGGGTCTCCATGGTAGTGGGTGACCTCTGAGTATGGACAAAGGAGCAGAGTCCTGCCCCAGAGATAGTGGAGAGACCCCTGCAGTCTCTTCCTAGCTCCTTATGGTCTGTGGGCAGAGCACACTGGAAGTGCTGGATGGCTTCACAGGTTCCCACTGCAGTGCTGCTCTGAGGCCAGTGCTGGCCCAGGCTCCATGCTCACTCTGGTGTGGCAGAGTTCTCTCACTGCCCCTTCAAGCTGTCACCAGATATCTTGGGGCTAAGAGGCCTGACAACTGCCCCCATTGCCACAGATTCAGGTGCCCTCAGGGGTCCCAGGCACTTCATGTACTCTTACTGGAGGGCTAGAGCTGGTTTCATTCACTGTGGCTTTGTTGCAGCTCTTTCCAACCCCCAGCCCTTGTGAAACAGATCTTTCCTGCAGATCTTTCAAGTTGTCTTGGACTGGGACTCTGTATCAGCCAGTCTTTCTGTGGGTTCTACACCTCTAAATTTTGGCTAGAGTCATAATTTTGTGGCTTTTTCAGCTCTTTGGGGCTGAGTTTCTGGGAATTTTTGCCCTCATGCCTCCATCTTGGCTCCACCCCATCAGAGAAATTTTTTAAAGGTGAATATAGTGTTTATTCAGATTCTGGTTTGTTTTTTATTTGTCACAATGTAGATGACATTGTCCTCTTCCAGGGTTGTGCTAGCTCTCTGAACTGCTGAGAGGAGCTGCATCCATTAGAGTTTATCAACTCACAGTTGTTAACCTGTACAATTGTCTTTGGTTCTGCTCTCTTCATTCAGCATCAGTTCCTGTAATTCTTTCCACTATTCTCTAGAGTTTAACCATTCATGGTTTCTTAGTTAACAATGCTATTCCTTAACATTCATATACCATAATTTGTTTAGCCATTCCCCAATTGAGAGCCATCCCCTCAATTTCCAGTTCTTTGGTACTGCAAAAATAGCTGCTATAAATATTTTGGAATATATGGAGCTTTTCCCAATTTTTATGATTTCTTCCAGATATAGGTCTAATATTGTTATTGCTGGTTCAATGCACATAATAATTCGTCTTTGGGCATAGTTCCCTATTGCTCTCCAGAATGGTTGGATTAGTTCACAACTCCACCAACAAAGCTTCCATGTGCCAATCCTCCCCCAACCTCTCCTTAATCATTGTCTCATTTTTCTCATCTTAGTCAATCTGGTAGGTATGCTCATAGTTGTTTTAATTTGCCCTCTGAAATATCATATTCCAGGCCCTCTGATCCTTTCATGTTGAAGCTGATATGTCTTGTGGAATTCTGATTGTACTTCCTTTGTATTTAAATTGCTTCTTTTGGCTCCTTGCACTATTTTCTCCTTTATGTGAAAATTTTGAAATTTATCTATGATAGTCCTTGGAGTTTTTATCCTGGGGTCACATTCTGGAGATACTCTGTGTATTCTTTCAAGGACTGTTTTGTCTTCTTGATCTACTATATTTGCATAATTTTCCATGATACTTTCTTGAAATATATTTTCTAGGCCTTCTGGTAGACCAATAATTCATAATTACCTTTTCTGGATCTAGTTTTCCAAATCTTTTAGTTTTTTCTAAAAGATACTTTATTTTTTCTTCATTTTTTTTCAGTCTTTTGATTTTGTTTGTTGATATCTTGGTATCTCATAGATTCGTATATTTTTATTTGTTCCATTCTAATTTTTAGGGTTTTATTTTCTTCAGTTAGTTTTTGTGTTTCTTTTTCCGGTTAATAATTTTGATTTCCATTGAGTTCTTTTACTTTTCCAGTTGGTTGTTTTTACTTTTTGTTGAATTGCATTCCTTTTCCAGTTGGTTGCTTTTACTGAATTGCATTCCTTTTCCAGTTGGTAAATCTGACTTTTTGTTAAATTGCATTTCTTTTTCAGTTGGTCAATTATAGGTTTTGGATGAGTTATACACTTCAGTTGATTATTTTTACTTTTAAAGGAACTAATTTCTTTGGTCAATTTTTCATAATTTTCCTCCATGACTCTCATTTCTTTTTTTCCATTGTTGTTCTTCCTCTCCTCTTTGGGTTTTAAAATATTTTTAATCCCTTCTATGAAGTTTTGGTTTTAAATCCAATTCATTAACTCCTTTGAGATTTCCCATGTAGACAATTTATCTTTGATTTCTTCTTCTGAGAGTGTATTTTTATCATCTCTCTATCTGCATAGTAGGTCACTATTTAGCACTCTTTTTGTTTTTATGCTAGTTTTGATTTTTTAGCCTTGCTCCTGGGATATAGGGAATATAGTCCTGAGCTTTTTGTGGTGGGGTTAGGGTCTGATCCCTGGCTAATTGTTTGCTAAAATGTTGCCTATGCAGCCCAGGTGATGCCTAAGCGAAGGTTTGTTCCCTCCTTTGTGTCCAGGTTTTGTCTATGCAGTAGTTTGTTTCCAATCCAGTCTTATCTATTGCCCCAGTGTTCCTAGGTTTTAAACTTTGCCTGGGGAAGAACCCTACCTGCTGGCCTGCTTTCTATCTACTTGGATCTGGACTACACTGACTGGACTGTGGCTAGAAGCCTCTTGCTGGCTTTCCTGCTCTCCAACTTAGCTGGGCTTTATTTCCCCTTTTCCCCAAAGAGGACAGACTTTCAACTTCATTTAAGTTCTACCACAATATCTACAGTTGAAAACTTTTTTGATCTGTTTTTTTTTTAGTGGGATCTGTAGCTTTAATATCTGTGTAGAGGCTTCATTTAACATTTAACATAGTCAAAACTTTGGGAGCATGCTAACTTCATACTGCCATTTTTGATCTGTCCTGGAAATCCTCAAAGGAATTTTCAAGAATTTTCTCCAGGGCAGAGCCAAGATGGCAGCATGAAGGCAACATTTCCCAGGAAACCCTACCCCCAAACACCAAAAAAACAAACAAATGAGGGCTCAACCAAAATTTAGAGGGGCAGAACCCACAGAAAGACTGAGTGATACATTTTCCAAGTCCAAGATAACTTAGAAGTTCCAAGGGAAAGGTGTGTTTCACCAGGACAGGGGTTGGGAAAAAAATCTAGGCCTCAGTGCAGCCCAGCCCAGCTCAGCCCAGCTCAGCCCAACCCAGCCCAGCCCAGCCCAGCCCAGCCCAGAGATCACCTGCAATAACTTGAAGGGGCAGTAAGAGAACTCTGCTCCACCAGAATGAGCATGGAGTTAGACTCTGAGGCCCCAGAATCTGCAGTGAGAATCTGGAGAAAGCAGCCTGTACCCCCAGAGACAGTAAGGGAAGTCTGCAGAGATTTCTCTACTCTCCCTCAGGGTAGCACTCTGCTGTTTGCATATACTCAGATAGTACAGTTTGATCTTCCATACTAAATAACCATACTGGATCCCTCCTTATAGCCCCAGGGCAGAGGGCAGTGCTGTGGCCATCTACATATCAAAGCACAGGCTAGAGAGCATAAGATCTTGGAGGAATAAAGATCCCAGTGGGGTGTCCCCCTCCCCCCCAAAAAAAACCCAAAGCCCTGGAAGTGCTGTAAATTAGTCTTAGGCTGAGGAAATGAGTAAACAACAGAAAAAGAAGAATCTGACCTTAGGGAATTACTTTAGTCCCATGGATGATCAAAACACATACTCAGATGAGAACAAAATTGAAGCTTCCATATCCAAAACCTCTAAGAAAAATAGAAAATGGACTCAGACTATGGATGTGCTCAAAAAAAGACTTTGAAAAACAATTAAGGGGGATGGAGGAAAAATTGGGAAGAGAAATGAGAGCAATGAAGAAAAATCATGACTACCCAAATCAAAAGCTTGGTGAAAGATATACAAAAAAATACTGAAGATAATATGTTAAAAACCAGTTCAGACCTAATGGCAAAAGCAAAACAAAAAGCAAATGAGAAGAAGAATGCTTTAAAAAGCAGAACTGGCCAATTGGAAAAGGAGATAAAAAAAGCATTCTGAAGACAATAACTCCTTCAAATGCAGAATGGAACTAAAGGAAGCTGATGACTTGGCAAAAAATCAGGAAGAAATACAACTCTTCCAAAAAGGCCCCAAACTAGAAGAAAATGGGAAATATTTCACTGAATAAACAACCGACCTTGAAAACAGAACCAGAAGAAATAATTTAAAAAATATTGGGCTGTCTGAATGCCATGATCAGGAAAAGAGCCTAGGCTTCATTTTTCAAGAAATAATAACAGGAGTGGCTAGGTGGCGTAGTGGATAAAGAACCAGCCTTGGAGTCAGGAGGACCTGGGTTCAAATCCTGTCTCAGACACTTAATAATTACCTAGCTGTGTGGCCTTGGGCAAGCCACTTAACCCCATTTGCCTTGCAAAAACCTAATAACAGCAAAATTGCTCTGAGATGCGAGAAGCTGAGGATAAAAGTAGGAATTGAGAGAATTCACCAGTAAACCCCTGAAAGAGCTCCCAAAAGAAAAACTTCCAGGACTATTATAGACAAATTCCAGAACTCCCAAATCAAAGAGAAAATTCTAAAAGTTTCCAGAAACAAGCAATTAAACTCCTGATCAAGCAGCATCTACATTAAGGGCTCATAGGGATTGGAATACGATATTTTGGAAGGCAAAAGATCTTGGTTTACAACCAGAATCAACTACTTGGCAAAACTGAACATGCTCTTTCAGGGAAAAAGATCGACTTTCAGTGAAACAGGGAACTTTCAAATGTTCCTATTGAGATGACCAGAGCTGAATAGAAAGTTTGATCTCCAAGTATAGGTCTCTGGTGAACTATAGATGGAGTGGAAGAGAGGAATTAACTGTGAGGACCTTGATGATGTTGAACTGTTGGTATTCCTGCACGGGAAGAAGATATTAATAACTCATACGAACTTTCTCATTTACTAGAGCTGTTAGAAGGAGCATATATAGACAGGACATAGGAAGGAATGGAATATAATGGTATGATGTGGTAAAGGGATGGAGTCAGTGGGTGATAGGGGAAAGTACTGGGTGAAAGGAAAAGGAGATGAAGCTGAGAGATTTCACATAAGAGTCAAGTAAAAGCTTTTTCAATGGAGTGGAGGTGGGGAAGGCAAGGGGGAATGAATGAGCTTTCATTCTCATTGGAAATGTCTCAGGGAGGAAATGACAAGCACATTTAATAGGGTGAGGAAATCTGTCTTTCCCTGGAGAAGGAGGGGAGGGATGGGATGAAGGGGAATGGGGTGAGGGAAGGGGGCAATAGGTGATAGAAGAGAGGGAAGATTGAGGGAGAGGGTACTCAGATTCAACACACTTTTGGTCAGGGCCAGGGTGAAAGGAGAGAGAGAATAGAATAAATCAGAGTGGGGAGGAATAGACTGGAGGTACAGCTAGTAACAGCAACTGTGGGAAAAATTTTGAAGCAACTTCTCTGGTGGACTTATTATAAAGAAAGCAACTCACCCAGAGACAGAGCCATTGAAATCTGAACACAGATTGAAGTACAATTTTTTTTTTCTCTCCCTCTCTATTCTTGAGGTTTCTCATCTTCTTGGAGGGGGAGGGGGTTATGTTTATTCTTATGTTTACTCTTATAACACATTCATTTTATATCAATGTGTGGCATGGAAACAATGTAGAAACTATCAGACCGCCTTCTGTTGGGGGGGATGGGGGGAAATTGTAGAATTCAGAGCCTTGCAAAAAGTGACGGGTACATATTACTATTGTATATAATTGGAAAACAAATAAAATGTTAAAATGTAAAAAAATAAGAACTCAGTATTATAAAAATAAATGAATATATAAAAACTAGAAAAAATCTCCCCAGTTATCACAATTTGAAAGCATTAATTCTGTATCATCCATCTTTCCAATTCTTATAATCACACATAGCTACTTGAAAAAACATAACTTTGACTTACAGACCTCTGTCATGAAGATGATATCTATGCTTTTTAGTATGCTACCCAGATTGCCATAGTTTTCATTCCAAGGAGCAAACAGTTTTTAATTACATGACTAAAGTTCCTGTCTGTAATGATCTTTGATCTCAAGAAGTATTTTCCTTACTCTATAAAATGATTATTTTGTAATTTTGTTGGTATGGTAATGAACAATAAATTTATTTTGGTAATATTGTCACTTTTATTATTAACTGAGTATTTTCAGGTTCAATTAATATTTCTCTAGTTGTTCATCTCTTAACTGTATGAAAAATGATTTTTAATTGTGTTTATATAATTATTATGTTTATCATAACAGGTAGACTCTTAAATATTTAATGCTGTCAGCAATTATTTTAATAGAATTCCTCTTTCTATCTCTGCTTGCCAAATTGTGTTGCTAACATACCATAGTGATGATGATTTAGGTGGATTTATTTTATATCTTATGCTTCATAGGTGCATATTAATTGATTGATAAGCTGCAACTTTGCTAAAGTTGTTTAAAACTAGTTTTTAAAGTTGATTCTCTAGAGTTCTTAATGAATATCAACATATCCTCTGCAAAGAGTTAAATTTTGTTTCTTTGTTGCCTAAAATTCCTTCAGTTTTTTTTCTTGTCTTGTTGCTGAAACTGACTTTTTTTAGCTCATCTAGAATGAATTTATTATGTGATAAAAAATGCATGAAAATAAATTTCCAAGTCAGCTAGGTGGCACAGTGGATAGAACATTATCTGTAATGGCGATAAATTGAAAACCTTCCCTGGAGTCAGGAGAACCTGAATTCAAATTTGACCTCAGACACTTAAAATTGCCTAGGTGTGTGACCTTAGGCAAGTCACTTAACCCATTGCTTTAAAATAAGTAAAATAAAAATTCCAAGTGTTTATAGTTCAACTATTATTTATACAAAAAGACATTACTTCAAGATAAAGGTGCCATAAATAATACAACTGGTCATGCAGAATCCTGTATAGGAAGCATAAGGCATTTTCCTAAACAGATAATTCAATGATAATGCCATTCTATTAAAAAAATTGTATGGCCAATATGACCAGAAAGGACAATGATCAATGTTGAAAGGGATGTGGGAAATCTGGGACACTAATACATTGTTGGTGGAGCTGTGAACGAGTGTTTCTGACAAAAGATTCATATTTAAAATATATAAGAAACTGAGTTAAATTTATTTTTTTAAAAAAAAATCCATTCCCCAACTGACAAATGGTCAAAGCATATGCAAAGGCAGTTTTCAGATGAGGAAATCAAAGCTATCTTTAATCATATAAAAATTTGGTCTAATTTATTACTGATTAAAGAAATGCAAATTAAAGCATCTCTGGAATACTGCCTCATACCTCTCAGATTGTCCAGTATGACCAGAATGGATAATGATGAATGTTGGAAGGAATGTGGGAAATCTGGGACATTAATGCATTGTTGGAGGGGGGTGCTGTGAACTCATCCAACCTTTCTGGAAAGCAATTTGGAATTATGCCCAAAAGGCAACAAAAATATGCATCCCTTTGATCCAACAATACCACTACTGGGTCTATACACCAAAAAGATTATGAAAAAGGGTAAATACATCACTTTTATAATAATTTTCATAGCAGCTCTGTTTGTGGTGGCAAAGAAATGGAAACTGAGGGAATGTCCATCAGTTGGGGAATGGCTTAACAAACTGTGGTATATTTATGTGATGGAACACTATTGTTCTATTGGAAACCAAGAGGAATGGGAATTCAGGGAAGCCTGGAAGGATTTGCATGAACTGATACTGAGCAAGATGAGCAGATCCAGAAGAACATTGTATACCCTAACAGCAACATGGGGGTGATAGTCAACCTTAATGGACTTGTTCATTCCAACAGTCCAACAATCAGGCACAATTTTGGGGTATCTGTGATCGAGAATGCCTTCTGTATCCTGAGAAAGAATTGGTGAGTTTGAACAAAAACCAAAGACTATTATCTTTAATTTAAAATAAAATTATCTTATTACATAATTCTGCTATATCTCATACTGTGTGTTTCTTCCTTAAGGATACATTCAACTTAGATCAATGCATACTATGGGAACGATGTAATAACTAAGAAACTGCCTTCTGGGGAGGGGAGGGAAACAAGATTGGGGGAAAATTGTAAAACAAAATAAATAAAACCTGTCTAAAATTTTTTTTTTAAAAATTGTAAACCTAGAATTTCTAGTACAATGTTTAATTATAATGGTGACAGTGGACATCCTTGTCTCACCCCTGATCTTATTGGGAAGGCTTTCAAAAGTTTATCACCATTATAGATAATGTTTGCTCTTGGTTTTAGAAATATACTATGTATCATCTTGTGAAAAGATTCTTTAATTCATATGTTTTCTGGTGTTTTAATAGGAATGTTAATAGGTTTTGTATAAAATAAATGATTAGTTAATTTGATTTTAAAAAAAGAAGCAAAAAAATTGCTATTATCAGAAATGAAAAGCCTAAATGTGCCACCAAAGAAGATGAAATTAAACAATGGGTCTATTTTGATGAATTATGCAACAATAGAATTGATGTTTCCCACTTTGATCTTTAATTGGTTATGTTGCTTTAGAATTTGATTTGATATATTGTTATATAGTTTTTTTTTAGAATAATGTTTGTGTGGCTTGGCTAGAGTGTTCTCTTTACACACCATCTTAACTGCACTTTCTGTCATCCAACCTATAGTCATCATTTAGGTGTGCCATTTCCTTCTCTAGCTTATTTTTTACATATGTGGAAACTACAGGCAGAGTAAAATGACATTTCCTGGACCAGAGAGTTAGTAAGTACTTGAGGCTGAGTTTGAGCTCAGGAAGAGGAATTTGCCTGACTCCAGGTTAGTTACTCTATTCATGTTGCCTTCTAGCTGCCCCTCTTTGTTCATTTACTACTTTATTAAAATGATAAATTTTTCCTTGTTATGTAAAGTAAATTTACTTTGAAATCACTCCTTGCCACTTTCTTGCAACATTTCCCCTTTAAAAATTGCATGTCTTTATTCTTGTTTCAAAACATTTAATAGAACTACCTTGTCTATTGATCTTCAGCCCATTGCCACCACTTCTCTTTGGCTCATTTTTCTAGTGTACATTTTCTGAACATTGCAGTCATATCCTTTATTTGTCTCAAAAGATGTCATGCTCTTGTATTTTTTCCTTTGCATATCTCAAGTCTGACCCATTTTTCTTCTTTGAATAACTCCTGGAATTTCATGAAACTCTCTATATGAAATGTGATAACTTACCCCATTTCAGTTCATATTCCTAGACAACCCTGTCTCTCTTTATAATAACAAAAAAATAGAGAAAAAGAAGGAAACAAGCAGTTATTAAGAATCTGCTGTGCTTTAGCACCACATATATTATCTCATTTGATCCTCATAATAAATCTGGGAGGCAGATGCTGTTATTATCATCATTTTACAATTGAGGAAACCAAAGCAGATTGAGCTCAAGTGACATGCTCAGAGTCATTCAGCTATTAAGTATCTGAGACTAGATTTGAATTCTGGTGTTTCTCATATCAGGTCAAGAGCTCCATCCACTATCATACTTAACTTTTTGGTATCAGACCTCTTACTGTTCTAAGCAGGTCCTGTGTTTGAAAACTCTTCCCCGTGCTGTTTGGCATATCTTGTAAATGTGTGGCTTAATAAAATGGTCCAATGAGTTACAATTCCTTTTCTAGGTCAACAAAATCAATATGTGTCAGAAACAGGACTGCAACCTAGGTTTTCATGACTTTGAAGCTGTTTTTTTATTCAAAATGTTGCCTCTCAAGGTAAAAAGGCACATCTTAATTTATTAGTTTATATTTAGAGAATAGCTAGTTGATATGGGGATAAAACAGTGAGTCTAGTGTAAGGAAGACCTCCATTTAAATATGATCTAAGACTGTTAAGACAAATCACGTAATTTCTATATGTCTAAGATTTCTTGACTGTTAAAGTGAGGATAATAATCACATCTTCCTCACAATATTGTTTGAGGATTAAATGAGATATTTGTGACCTGGTATATGATTGTCTTTTGGTCATTTTCAGTCATCGTCTGATTCTTTATAACTCCTTTTGAGACTCCATGACAAAGATACTGGAATGGTTTGTTATTTCCTCCCCCAAATGATTTTACAGATGAGGAAACTGAGGCAAACAGGGTTAAATGACTTGCTCAGGGTTACAAAATTAGTTTCTGAGGTCAGATTTGAATTTAGGTCTTCCTGACTCCAGGTTTGGCACTCCATCCACTGTGCCACCTAGCAGTGTCCTTCCTGTTTCATCAGGAGTTTATCACCCCCAGTCCATTTTGCCCAATGCTAATTTATTTTCATATTCTTGTCCATTTTTATGTTGATAGTTGCTATTGATTTCCTCGCCAAATACTTTTATCCATGGACTGTGGAAAGAATCACCGACTTTCAGTGAATACATACAGTGAATTACATACCCATATGTAAAATGGAAATGATGTTTTTTACTTACTCCCAATAATATGCTATAGAAATATGTTTTAGTCAAGTAAAATAAAATCAACAAGCATTTAAAATTGCTTACTATGTGGTAACTAACAGGCTGTCTGAAAATGTAAAGAAATGTAAGAAAATATTTTTGACCTCAAGAAACTTACAGTAGAGTGGGGCAAACAATATATTAACAATTATGTCCAAATGAAATACATATGTAATACATATACATATAAAAATCCACATATATTATAACATGAGGGATAATCTCAGAAGGAAGACACTAGCATTAAGGGGGATAGAAAGGAAGAAAAGGAAAGTTTTTTTTTCCTTGAAAGTTGAATTTTAGCTGAGACATGAAGGAAATCAGGGAAACCAGGAGGCTTAGATGAGCAGAGTAAATAGTCTTACTTAAAGGAAAGTCAATTTTAAAACAGTAGTTAGGATGTACAAGGAATTCTAAGGAGGCAGATGTCAATGTATTGTATTTTTAAGTACTTGAAACTCATCCATGTGAAGTGTGACTATTAAGAAGTGAGAGTGAATCTGAAAACAAAACAGAAAATAAAGTTTAGTTATGTTACAGATGCAACTCCTTGCAAATATAGAGCTTTGTTAAGTGGAAGTATGTATATTTGAGGAAATTGCTGTTATAGCAATTTTTTTCTTGGTTGTTATTTTGATGAATTACAAATCATAGAGACAGGATCCTTGACAGTAGACTATTCTTAATTATTATGAAAGAATCAAATTAAAGATAAAATAGCAAATATAAGGTTACACAAACCAAAGTTGTTACAAGTAGACATTAATTTGATCCCATAATTTATTTTAGAAAACTATCTTTAAGTGTGGAATTTCTAGAGACCAAAATGCATGCATTATGTCTAATATTTTTTCTCATTTGTCAAAAATCCAAAATAATACAAACATTCCTATGTAATTTCATGGGATTTGTATTTAGCTTAGAAATTTATGGCAATATTAAAAAATCCAAAATATTTGTTATAAATGTTTCATCTTCAGAACCCATCAAACTTAAGTTCCTAAATAAAATAATACTTATGAAAATAGTTGACATAGTGCTTTGGCACACTCTAGGCATCATATAAATGTTAACTATTAGCACAAAATTTAGTTTTAAGAATGTACCTTTTTATAGATTTAGGATACAAATTGAAATCTCACTGAATCTTCTATTAGATAACTTTTTAAAAAGAGTGATGGTAAAATATTGAAAATAGGATTTTTGATGGACAGGTTTAAGGAAATAACATCGTTCCATCAAAAAGTTAGTATTGTTCCTTTTACCATTGAATCCTAGACTTGTCTTTGACTAATACTGTTTTTATTGTTCTCAGATGTTTTTCATATGCTTATGTAGAAGATAATGTCCTTCACATTTTAAAATTACACCAAGCTCTATTCGTGTTAGAAAAGGAAATGAAATTGGTTTTTGGTAATGTAAATACAAATGTTTTGTTTCATTCCTAAAGCATATTAAGCATATCAAGTCTCTTGTTATAAGTATTTATTGAAAATATATCTGGGTACAATCCATATTCCACTGTAGTAGATTTTAATTGGGAAGCTAAACAGAAAATGTCATGAGGGATCTGACCATCCATCAATATAAAAAAAATGACAATATGAATATAATCCATAGAAAAAATGAAACAAATTCTTTAGCATCACAAGCATCAGGTATTCAACATAAAATACCAATCTAATATAGCTTGCCTTTTCACACATGTTGCTTTTATGCATGTTAAGATGCTAGATCATTGTCACAGCTGTAATTATTTTTGTTAATATAATTCAAAGTACATTTTTTCCTGATTCTGATTTCAGAAATTCCATGTGATGTGCTTTAAAATACCTAAAGCTTGTTAAAATACCTAGAGCTCTGTTTGAAATGCTCAGGAGATCCACTGTAACAATGTAACCTGTTTTCACAGTAATTATGTATTAGGAATGTAGGTAATAGCATGGAAGACACACAAAAGGGTGCTTTATGTAATCCCAGACTTCTCTTCTGATCAAGAGTGTCAAAGACAAATAAGAGATTGTAAGGCTCCTACTTAGGGATTTAGAGAAGGCCTCAAACTAGTGATAAGTTATGATGACAAGTTTTCATCATAAATACTCTAAGCTATCAGTCTGAAAAAGTATCTTAATAATAAGGGGAGAGAGAAAATTCTGTTGTAAAAACAATGAATGTTCGAAAGTGATATTTTGGGGTCACTGGAAAAGGGGATAGAGTGATCATTTAAATAAATTCAGAGGAGCAAAATGAATAAAGTACATGAATATTTTTATTATATTTTTGATGGCTATACCTCTATCAGTTTACAATTTTATTATTTCATCCCTGTTTATATTAACTTTAACTCTGTTGTGATAGTTTAAAATGAGTCACAAAAAAGTACTTTCATCATTTCTCAAATCTAAAATAAGTATCAACATTGGGTTATCCTATTCCTTTAATGGATTAGTTTAATCCACAATAATGTATTCCCTGAAGCTTACATGTCAAAGATAGAATTTTTACTTGGAGAAATACTTGACCATGAAACTATTTTTTAAATTTCATTTATTGTTGAATTTTATAATTTTCCCCCAATCTCATTTCCCTCCCCAGAGAAGGCAGTCTGTTGGTCTTTACATTGTTTCCATGCTATACATTGTTCTAAGTTGAATATGTTGAGAGAGAAATCATATCCTTAAGGAAAAAAAAAAACATAAAAAATAGCAAAATTACACAATAAGATAGCATTTTTTTTAAAAAAAAAAATTAAAGGTAATAGTCTTTGGTCTTTGTTCAAATTCCACAATTATTTCTCTGGATACAGATGGTATTCTCCACCGCAGATAGCCCAAAATTTTCAGTGTTTGTTGTACTGATGGGATGAGAAAGTCCATTAAAATTGATTATCAACCCCATTTTGTTGTTCTGGTTGTTCTGGTTCTGCTCATCTCACTCAGCATCACTTCATGCAAATCCTTCCAGGCTTCCCTGGATTCCCATCCCTCTTGGTTTCTAATAGAACAATAATGTTCCATATAACACAGTTTGTTCAGTCATTCCCCAATTAATGGATATTCACTCAATTTCTAATTCTTTGCTACCACAAACAGAGCTGCTATGAATGTTTTTGTGATCTCTTCAGGGCATAGACCCAGTATTGGTATTGCTGGATCAAAGGTATGTACATTTTTATTATTCTTTGGGCTTAATTCCAAATTGCTCTCCAGAAAGGTTGGATGAGTTCCCAGCTCCACCAACAATGTATTAGTGTCCCACATTTCCCACATCCCTTCTAGCATTAGTTATTGTCCTTTCTGTTCATATTGGCCAGTCTGAGAGGTGTGAGGTGGTACCTCAAGTATGCTTTAATTTGCATTTCTCTGATAAGTAATGACTTAGAGCTATTTTTCATATGGCTATGGATTACTTTGATTTCATCTGTAAATTGCCTCTGCATATCCTTTGACCATTTGTCAATTGGGGAATCGCTTGTTTTATTATAAATTTGACTCAATTCCACATATATATATATGTATATATATACACACACATATATACATACATATATATATATTAGAAATGAATCCTCTGTCAGAAAAATTAGTTGTAAAAATTGTTTCCCAGTTTACTACATTTCTTTTGATCTTGGTTATAGTAGTTTTGTCTGTGCAAAAACATTTTAATTTAATGTAATCAAAATTATCCGACTGGTAAATTATTCCTTTATCTCCTTCTTTGCTTATAATATTTTTTATAAATTGTATTTATAAATTATAAATTATATATATATATATATAAATAAATGTATAATAAATGAAATAAATTATAAATCTTGTATCCATTTTGATTTCATCTTGCTATAGGATGTGAGGTGTTAGTCTAATCCAAGTTTTGCCATACTAATTTCCAATTTTCTGAACAGTTTTTATGAAGAGAGAGTTTTTGTTTCCCAAAAGCTGGACTCTTTGGGTTTATGAAACAGCAGATTACTATAATCATTTCCTGCTATCTCTTTTGCACTTACTCTATTCCACTAATCCACCACTCTATTTCTTAGCCAATACCACAGAGTTTTGATGATTGATACTTTACAATATAATTTTAGATCTGGTAGGGCTAAGCCACCTTAAAGTAATTTTAGCAAATTTTAAAGTCTGTTTTGTTTGCTGATTTTAATAGATTTTAAAAATAATTAAAACAGTAGGTGGCCATTTATTTGTAGAAGTCAAACATTGAATTGTGTATTTTTATGCTTCTTATTTTTGAATTCATTTTGTCCTTTTAAAATTTTATTTGTTACTTTAGTTTGAAATGTCTGTTGAATAAGTTTTTTTTAAGACTCACTCAATTAGGGCAATATAAACTTCTTAACTTTCGTTTACAAATTTCAAATTATTAACATTTTTATCATATACTAAATTGTCTTTGATTATCAAAACATGCCCCACAAAAAGCTGCCTTTGTTATTGATTTAATTTTGAAATTTGAAATTTGACTACTATATTTTATGAAGGTTTCGTTTGGGGAGCTCTTTGAGGAGGTGATGGGTAGATTCTTTCACTTACTGTTTTGCCCTCTGTCAGAAACACTAGTTGTAAAAAGTTTTCCAATTTACTATATTTCTTATAATCTAGGTGGCAGTGGTTTTGTTTGTGCAAACTCTTTGTAATTTAATGGAATCAAAATTATTGAGTTTGATTTTTATAATGTTCTCTATCTCTTCTTTTATCATAAACTACTCCGCTTACCACAGGTCTGACAGGTAAACTATTCCTTGTTCTCCTAATTGACTTAATATGTTTTCTTTTATATCTACATCCTCTGCTTATTTTGACCTTACCTTGGTATAGGGTATAAGATGTTGGTCTGGAGCATTTTTAATATGAATACAAATATCTTTAATTTCTTCATCTGAAAACTACCTTTTCAGAACAGAACCTCTGATGATTTACAATTGAGTAAGGACTGGTAATCTTTTGATTTCAGTTTTATTATTTCAGTTTTTTTTACATTACTTCAATAGATGTTGTAAAAGTAAACATAACCACCCACAAATATAGAGAAACCTCAAAAAGAATAAAGTGAGGAAAAAAAAAGTGTGCTTCAGTATGTATTCAGATACCATCAGTTCTGACTTTGGGATGGATAGCATTCTTTATCATGATTCCATTAGAGAAATTGCTTCTCCACACAGTTGCTATTGCTAGTTTTATTTCCCTCCATTCTATTTCTCCCCATTTCCATTTATTCTGTTCCCTCTCCCCTTTCACCCTGTCCTTCCTCACCTTTGAGCTTCCTCTCTTCTGTCCCCCAAACTCCCCTCCCTCCCCCTTTCCGCTTTCTCCTATCCTATTCCTCTCCTATTTACCTTTAGAGTAAGATAGATTTCTATATCCAATTGGGTGTGCATGTTAATTCCTCTCTGAGACACTTCTGATGAGAGTGAAGGTTTACTTATTCCCCCTCACCTTCTCCCCTTTCACTCCATTGCACTCATTACAAAAGCTTTTTCTTGCCTCTTTTACATGAAATAACTTAGTCCATTCTACTTCTTTCCCTCTCTTCCACTACATTCTTTTCTTGCCCATTAACTCCATCTTTACAATATATTATAGCTTCATATTCAGCTTCCTCTTGTGACTGGTCTGTACATGCTTCTTCTAATTTTCCTAATAAATGAGAAGGCTCATATTAGTTAACAGTATCATCTTCCCATGAAGGAATACAAGCAGTTTGGCACCATTAAATCACTTGTAATTTGTCCTTCCCATCTACCTCTCTATGTTTCACCTGAGTCTTGTACTTGAAGATCAAACTGTCTGTCATTTCAATAGGAAAGTTTGAAAGTCTGCTATTTCATTGAATATTTATCTTTTCCCCTGAATGATGAGTATGTTCAGTTTTGCTGAGTTATTGATTCTTAGTTATAATGCAAGCTATTTTTGGTTTTTGGAATATCATATATGAGCCCTTAATGTAGAAGCTGCTAAATTTATGTCCCACAATATTTGAATTTTTTTTTTCTGGCTGTTTGTAATATTTTCTCCTTGACTTGGGAGTTATGGAATTTGGCTATGATATTCTTAAGAGTTTTCATTTTGGATCTCTTTCATGAGGTGATTGTGGATTTCCTCAATTTCTACTTTACCATCTGCTTCTAGGATATCAGGGTAATGTTGCTGAATTATTGATTGAAAAATCAAAGCTAGACTCTTTTTCTGGTTATGTCTTTCAGGTAGCCCAATAATTTTCAAATAATCTCTTCTAGATCTCTTTTCCAGATAAGTTGTTTTTCCAATGAGATATTTCATATTTTCTCCTAGTTTTTCATTCTTTTGGTTTTGTTTGGTGTTCTTGGTTTCTTATAAAGTCATCAGCTTCCTTACCTACATTCTGTATTTGAAGGAATTATTTTCTTCAGAGAGCTTTTGTATCTCTTTTTTCCATCTTGCCAATTCTGCTTTTTAAGGCTTTCTTCTCCTCATTGATCTTTTGAACTGCTTTTTTCCATTTGAACTAAACTGGTTTTTATGATGTTATTTTCTTCAGTAATTTTTTGTATTTTCCATCAGGCAGATGACTTTTTTCATGATTTTCCTGCTTTACTCTCATTTTTCTTTCCAATTTTTTCTCTAAATCTATTATTTGATTTTCAAAATCATTTTTGAGCTTTTCCATAGCCTGAGATCAATTCCAATTTTTCTTGGAGGCTGTGAATACAGAAGCTTTGACTTTGTTTTCTATTGAGTATGTATTGTGTTCCTCCATGAGGCCAAAATAATTGTCTATGGTCAGATTTTTTTCCCCTTCTGTTGTTTGCTCATTTTTGCAACCTATGACTGGATTAACTCTTTGTTAAGGTTGGGCTCTGCTTCCCAGTGGAGAACTGCAATGTCCCAAACTTTTGAGGGTTTTTGTAGCTTTCTTTAGGTTTTTTATGAGAGGCTCTAACTGCTCTCCTGGCTTGTGTTTTTGCCTGTGAATGACCACAGCATTCCCCTATGCCCTGGAACTGTGAGGAATGTCCTTTCTCCACTATGGCATTAAAACTCCTTTTCCTAAGACTGTAGCCCAGAATGAAGCCTGGATCTGAACATGGGCAAAACCACAGAATCCTGCCTCAGAGATAGAAAGCAATGAAACTCCTATGTCTCCTCTGATTCCCTTACTGGGTGCTCTGGAAGCAACTGCTGGGCAGGGTGGTTCTTTCGGCCTGTCCCTGGTTCCTGGGGCAAATCTGTGAGGCCTGTGCTGGATTGGACTCCTTTCTCACTCCAGTGCAGCAGAGTTTTCCTGCTGAGTTTCCAAGTTGTTCTTGGCAATCTCTGGCCTGAGAGATCTGGAAACTACCACCTCTTCCAGGGACCTAGCACCCCCAGGCATCCAGATGTCCCATGGGCTGTTCCTGGTTGGTTAGAGTAAGTTCATGATGGCATGGCCAGGGATGTGCTGAAGCCCTTTCTAATCCTGTGTCACAGAACTTTCTTACAAATTTTCCAAGTTATCTTGGGTTGGGATATTGTTTCATTTAGTCTTTCTGTAGGTTCCACCACTATATAATTTGATTACAGTCATTATTTAAAGGTATTTGGAGTGTTGTGGGGAAAAACTTGTTGGAATTCCTGCCTCCTCTCTGCCATCTTGACTCTACCCCCTTGGTTCCACCCCCAAGACATAAAATCTTATAAATTTGATTCAGTTCTCTATATATTTTAGAAATGAGTCCTTTATCATAAATATTAGCTGTGATAATTGTTTCCTAGCTTTTAACATTCCTTTTAATCTTGACTGCATTGGTTTTAATTATGTAAAACTATTTTGATATAATATAGTTTAAAATCATCTGTTTTTCAGTTTATAATGTTCTCTATTTCTTGCTTGGTTCCCTTTCCATAGAGTTGACAGATAGAGCAAGTACAATTGGTCTCTGGAATCATACTTTATGTCTAAATTTTGTACCCATTTTTGATTTGATTTTGGCATAGGGTGTGCGATGTAGATCTATGTCTAGTTTTGCCCAAACTATTTTTCAGTTTTCCCAGCAGTTTCTGTTTAATAGTGATTTCTTATCCCAGAAGCTAGTGTATTTGAATTTGTCAAACAGCAGATTACTGTACTCATTTACTGCTATTTCTTTTGTACTTATTCTAATCCACTGATTCATTACTCTGTTTCTTAGCCAGTATCAGACTGGTGTTTTATAATACAGTTTTGCATCTGGGACAGCCAGGTCATCTTCCTTTGCATTTTTTTAATCAATCCCCTTGATATTTTTGACATTTTGTTGTTCCAGATGAATTTTTTTACGATTTTTTTCTAGCTTTGTAAAATAGGTTTTGGTACTTTGATATGGCACTGAATAAGTAATTTGATTTGAGTAGAATTTTTATTTTTATTATAATAGTTCGACTTATCCATGAACAATTGACACTTTTCCAGTTGTTTAGATTTTACTTTATTTGTGTGATGAGTATTTTATAATTCTATTCATATAGTTTATGGGTTTATTTTTGAGGTACATTCCCAAGATTAACATTTATAATTCAATATTGAATAGTAGTGATGATAATAGGCATCTTTGTATCACTCCTGATCTTGTTGAAAATGCTTCTAATTTTCCCCATTACATATAATCCTTGTTGATGGTATTAGATGAATGTGACTTATTTTAAAGGAAAGTCCATCTATTTCTATATTTTCAAATGTCTTTAATAGGAATGCGTGTTGTATTTTGTCAGAGGCTTTTTCAGCATTTACTGAGATAATCATATAATTTCTGTTAGTTTTGTTATTGATATAGTCAATTTTATTGATTGTTTTTCTAATATTGTACCATCCCCATCTACCTGATATAAGTCCTACCTGGTCATGTTATATTGTACTAGTAATATCTTATAATCTCTTTGCTAGAGTTTTTTTTAATTTTATATCAATATTCATTAGGGATATTGGTCTAGAATTTTATTTGTTTTGACTCTTTCTAGTCTAGGTATCAGTATATTAGTGCCATAAAAATTTTCATAAAACTCCTTCATCTAGTATTTTATTGCATATTTTTATATAATTAGAATTAATTGATCCTTAAAAGTTTGGTAGATTTCACATATAAATCCATCTGGGTCTAGAATTATTTTGGGGGGAGTTTATTGCTGATTTCTTCAATTTCTTTTTTTGTAATTGGATTACTTATTTTATTTCCTTTTCTATTAATCTGGGTAGTATCTTTATAAAAATATTCATTTCGCTTAGATTGTCAAATTTTTTAGTATACAGTTGAGTAAAAAAAACACCAAATTATTGCTTTAATTTTCCTCTTCATTGGTGGTGAGTTCACTCTTTTGATTTGTGATATTGGTAATTTGATTTCCTTTTTTAATATCAGATTAAGCACAGATTCATCTATTTTTATTGATTTTCCTCCCCATAAAACCACCTCTCAGTTTTATTTTTCAGTTTAATGATTTTCTTTCAATTTTATTAATTTCTCCTTTGATCTTCAAATTTTCTAATTTGATATTTAATTGGGGATTTTTAATTTGTTCTTTTTCTAGTTCTTTTTAGTTCTGTGCCAAATTAATTGATATCCTTTTCCTCTATTTATTCATATGAGCATTTAGAAATATAAAATTTTCCCTAAAAATGCTTTCATTGCATCCAATAAATTTTGGCGTGATGTCTCATTGTTGTCATTGCCTTGGATGAAATTGGTGATCATTTCTATGATTTCGTGTTTGATCCACTCATTCTTGTTTTTTATTTTTTGCTTTTTGGGTTTTTTTTGCAAGGCATTAGAGTTAAGTGACTTGCCCAAGGTCAACAGCAAGGTAATTATTAAGTGTCTGAGGTCAGATTTGAACTCAAGCCCTCCTTACTCCAGGACTGGTGATCCATACACTGTGCTACCTAACTGCCCCATGATCCACGCATTCTTTAAAACTAGGTTATTTAGTTTCCAATTACTTTTAGTTTTTCTTTCCATTGCCCTTTTTTACATGAAATTTTTATTGCATCATGATCTGAAAAGGATTCTTTAATAAGCACCTTTCTGCATTTGATTGTGAAGTTTTAGTGCCAAAGTACATGGACAATTGTGATATTGGTGCCATGTACTGCAGTGAAAAAGGTATATTCTTTTCTATTCCCATTCAGTTTTCTCCATAGGTCTGTCATGTCTACTCTAAAAGTCTATTTACTTTCTCAACTTCCTTCTTGTTTTTTTTCTTTTTCTTAGATTTATCTAATTCTGAGAGAGGGAGGTTGATGTTCCCCACTATTATGGTTGTGCTGTCTACATCTTATTGTCATTATTTTAGCTTCTTCTCTAAGCTTGGTACATACATATTTAATATTGTTATTGTTTCATTGTTTATGGTAACTTTTGGAAAGATGTAGTTTCTGTCCTTATCCCTTTGAATGACGTCTATTTCTGTTTTTGATCTGTTTTGATCTTTTGTGTGAGAAGATTGCTACTGCAATTTTTTTATTACTTCTCCTAAAGCATAATATATTTTGCTCCAGCCTCTTACCTTTATCCTGTGTATATCTTCATGGTTCAAATATGTTTCTTGTAAACAACAAATTGCAGGATTCTAGTTTTAAATCCACTTTGCTATCTGCTTCTGTTTTATGGGAGAGTTCATTCCATTGATATTTACAGTTACCTTTATCAATTCTGTGTTTCCCTCCATGCCATCTTCCCCCATTTATAATTTTCTTTTCCATTTCCCCTTATTCATTCTCACCAACATTTTGCTTCTAACTGCTGCTTCTCCATCAGACCTTTTTTCTTATCAACTATTTTCTTTCATTCTCCCTGTCACCTTTAACTTTTCTTTTTAACTGTACCTTTACCTTTACTTTTTCCTTTGCCCTTTCTTTTTTCAATCTCTTCTTCCCCTTTTTTCCTCCTTCCCCCCTACTTTGCTGAAAGCATTAATACAATTTTAATTGGAAATGTCTGTTATTCCCTAGTTTGACCACATCCTTTGACAGTAAGATTTACTTGGTTCTCAGACCCTTCTTTTTTCTCCCTCTACCATAATAGGGCTTTGTGTCTCTCTATGTGGTATTATTTATCCTCTAATGCCTAACTTTTTCCTAATATAATCTTTCTTTTCATGTCTTTCTAATTTTAACCCTATCTTTTACCCATAAACTCTATCAAAATGTATTCCTTTTATCTATCTTGAAAATGTACAATTCTCAAGGTTGATTGATTCGTTGATTGGTTGATTGATTAATAAACAACATTACTATTAGTGATAGGATTCAAATAAATGAATAACTGGTTCACCAAACTCAACAGAGTGCGGCCAAACCACTGATGATATCATAGTCACTTTATATCAACAGCCTCTGTCCTAGTATGTTCCCCTTAACTGTCCTATTAAGTCAAAATAAAATTCTTAAAAGCCATAAATGTCATCAAATTATATTTAATTAATACTACATCCTATTTCCAATTATCCTCAAATGAAGTATAATACTAATGAATGAAAGTATCATGCAAAGCATTTCATGATCCATTTATATCCATCCCCTCTAAGTACACTTCTTCCAATTGTAGCTAATGTATCAAGTAAAGTAAAATCACTTCATGATCTATGTACAGAACTCCTTCCTTCCATCCTAATAGAAATACAAACTTGTTAACTAAAGTATCTTGTAAAGCAAAATCACTTCATTTTCTAGTTATACCCAATCTAATTTTTAATGAATTTTTTTGTTCAGTTAGCCTTTGTACCTCATTTTCCATTTGGTCAATTATATTTTTAAATTATTGTCTTTTCAGTCTATTTTTATCTTCCATTTCCAAACTGTTGATTTTCTCTTGCATAATTTCTTTTCCCAATTGTTCTACCTCTCTCATTTGATTTTTAACACCTTTTTGAGCTCTTCAAGATGGATTTTTGGACTTGAGATCAATTCATATTCCTCTCTGAGGCTTTTCAAGCAGGGATTTTGATATTGCTCTCTTGAGTTTGTCTTTTGAATTTCCCTGTCAACTTAATAGCTTTCTATACCCAGGGCTCTTTTTGATGGTTGTTGTTGTTGATGCTGCTGCTGCTCATTTTTAAGCCTATTCTCTGATTTAAAAGTTGAGTTGTTTTTTGTTTTATTTTGGGTTTTGGGGTGGTTTAAAGTCTGCTTTTGGGATACAGGCAGCACTGCTTCAAGCTGCTTGCACTGGAGGCCAGGATTCTTGCTCACTGGTTTTCAGTGGTAGGACTTCTGGGGCTTGGGCTTGCCTACTGCTCTGGGGTGGCTTTCCCTAGTCATGCCTTTTGATTTGGGATTCAAGGCTTACAATTTACCTGTATTGTGAGGAGAACTCTCATAGCTGCTCTCACAGCTGTGTCACTAACCTGCATAATCAGTTTTCAGTTGATGATTTGTGGCATGACTAAGAATGCTTGTCTGGAAACTGTGCTGGTCTGCAGTCCCCTTTTACCCAAATGAAGGAGACCTGTCCTGAATTTCTGCTAAGTTATCTATGCCTGGAAAATTGTTTCACTCTATGTTTTTGTGGTTTTTGTCACTCTAAAATCTGTTTAGAGACTTTATTTAATAGTTTTTTTTCCTGAGGGCAACTGGAGAGATTTTAGTCAACTTTTGGTTTCTTTCTGTCATCTTTGTTCTACCTCTGTCTTTCTTATCATCTAAAAAAATCATACATGGTTTAGATTATTGATTGGATGATATTCAATTATGGAGACTCTATTGATTCCCCCCCAATATGGATAATTACTTCTGGTGGAGACATTCTCCATTAACACTGGTTGCAATCCATCTATGATTTAGTAGATAAGTCAGCTAGTAAGTATGAGAATTGATACTTATCCTGAGCTCTCTGTTCAATACATGAGCCTTCCTTTACAAAAAAAATGGTGATTTGTATAGGATTATAATCTCCTATAATTCAGTATGTTGAATATATATCCTCCAAGATATTTTAATAAAACCATGTGTCTTTATTTTACTCTTTTTTTCTAGTATGGAAACATAAGAAAAAAAATAAACTTTCATTTCAAACTTTGTAACTCCTAGAAGGTACCTAGTAAAACTTCATTGATTTTTTTCTTCCAATTTAATTCTGAAATTGTTTTAGTGCTTGTTTTCCATGTTTTTAAAGAGAATGTAGGTTGAGCTATCTTTAGTTCAAAAGCTTTATTCTTCACCAAGTTATAGGGGAAATTATAACATTTAAATGGGGGGACTCTGATAGTATTCTTTAATTTTTCATCAAATAAAGTATGAATCTGTGACTAGATCATCATTTTCATTCATATTATATAGTATCTGAGGATAAAAAATTGACTTTACATCTATTGATATTCTTCATCTTTCATTTTTGAAGAGGATCAGTAGCATCATGAGGTAATGATTTAATCTTGAATTGGATTTAAGGGAGACAGAGCTGTTCAAAACTGTTAGCCTCATCTCTTTCAGAGTCTTCAAAGTCTTACATGAAATAGAGAGCTAGAACTTTCATCTCCTATGTTGCCTCAAAGTTGTGGTACCTTAGTAATCATATATATCTCATTTTACAAATGAGGAAATTGGGGTCAAGAGAAATTAAATAT
Source organism: Macrotis lagotis (assembly GCF_037893015.1). NCBI lineage: Eukaryota > Metazoa > Chordata > Mammalia > Peramelemorphia > Peramelidae > Macrotis > Macrotis lagotis. The sequence goes on along the minus strand of NC_133658.1, from coordinate 176,108,166 downwards.
CTTACCTTTATCTTACCTTTAGTCAAATGAATTGTAATGAAAAGAGCTCTTATACCAATTTTCCAAACCTGGGATCCATGGACCCAAATGGTGCTATGGATAAATATCAGAGGGTTCATGAACTTGAAGGAGGAAAGCTAGCATCTTTATATTTTAACTTATAACCAAATGTAGGTTAATAAACATCCTGAGAAGGGATACAAAGGCCTCTGCAAACTGTTAAATGGGTCCATGACATAAAAAAGTCTAAGAACCCTTTTAGTAAGTAGCAATTTATTTATTAATGAAACAACTACTTGATATTAAGACAACTTGCTTTCTATTATTGTATTTACATATGAAATGGTTATAGTCCATGTTGAAATACAGTATATGCTATCATTTGAACTCACAACAACCCTTTGATGTTGATATTCTAGGGACTTTTATGCCCATTTTAGAATTAAGGAAATCAGGATTTGGAAGGTAAAATAATTTTCTCAAAATCATGAAAGTATTGAATGTCACACATGACATTTAACTTCAGGCATCACCTAATTCAAAGTTTCATATTTTTCCCATTAAACTGTAAACTATAGCTTTCATGATCAAAGTGGACTGCTTAATTATGATGAATTTTTTTTCTTTTACTAGTAGTGGTATACATATTCTTTAATGGAACACTAATACCAATAGCTTTCACAAATTCATTTTTTTTTAGACTTCATTGAGTCAAAGTTAAGTGTAAAGCAGGTGTTAGAGATGAATTTTAAAGTTCAGTATTTAATTTGGCTGTAGTAGAATGAAGTAATGTTTAGAATTAACCTTCACAAATAAAAAAATAAATTTGATATAATACTCTGAAATATAATCATGGATCAAGGAAAGAGCTGACTTTTGTATATTTGCCCCAATCTTGATTCAGGGAAAAGGGTGCTAGCTGCTGAGAATTAAAAGGAAAAGTAAATCATAACTCCTATGATCTCCCCCTTGGCCCCTAAAATAATTATGTAGTTGAAAAATGAATAACTTTTTGAAAGTTTTAGAATAAGTTCAATGTACTAAAGAATTCCATGCATGTATTTGAGAGGAATAATAAAAATCAATTTCTTTGTAGAATTAATAATAAATGGATTTCTGCTCCCTTGATGATATAAATAGTATATTTCAAAAGTTGATAACTTTCCATTACCTGTTAATATTTAACAGGTTCTCTTGATTATGTCTTAAATGGAAATTATCTTCTGAAAGACTCATTTGTGGAGTTTAACTAACAGATGTTCATTATACACTATATAAATTCTCTGTGTGTTGCATATTGTGACTATAGAAGTTTCAAACATCTAACATTCATCTTTGGAAACAAATTAATTTACATAATTCTGATAATATTTTGGAAGGAACATTAATTTGTAAAATTACTGTATTTTGTCATTATATTATTGTCCTTGATCTATCTGCACTTCAGCATTTGACATTTCATTCTTTCAAATCCTTTGATAATCTTTTATCCTTTGGTTTCCATGTCATTTAACTCTTATAGTTATCCTCCTGCCTCCCTGATCCGTTTTTCTTTATCTCTTCCTACTGTAAACATTTCACTCCCTCAAGATTTAGTCCTAATTCTTTTTTCCCCCTTTATGCTCTGGACCTTGTTATTTCTTTCACTTCATTCAGTTGTCTTCTATTCAGATGACTCCCAAATTTATATATCCAGCATTAAGCACTCTCCATAATTACAAATACAGAATAACAACATTTCAAGTGATGGAAAGATGCTGAGATTCATATCCAAATAAATATCTACCTATATTATATCTGAATATATATATATATGTGTAAATAACACACATATATATTATATCTGAATATATATCTCCTCTAAGGCTTACTCAACAATTATCTTTCATCCTTTCCTTGAAAACCCTCAGTGAATGAGAACCCACTTCCTTCTAAGAAATGTATTCTACTTTTCAACAATTTTAATTCAACAATTCTAATTTATTTTTACTTACAGAAGATCTGTTTTCAATTTATATCCTTGCTCATAAATCTGCTCACTGGAACAAAGCAGGGCAGTTGAAATAATTGCCTGGTTCTAATTGCCTATCAGATTACTCAACCTGGATGTTCTTCCCTTGTTTCAAATTTAATGTATTCAAAACTTAACTCAACACTTCCCCATCCTTTCCTCTCCCCAAATGCCTCTTCTTTCCCTCACTTCCTATACCTCTTTTGATTGCATGATCTCAGTATGTCATATAATCTTGATTCTACCCAGGCAAGATCTCACATCTTGCCTTTTCTTTAGAATTTCTAATTTAGGTTCTTAGGTTCTCTCTCTCGAATTATAATTTTAATTTTCTGACATTCTTTTTTCTATAATGAATCATTTATTAAATAATCATAATAGTAAATGAATTTTGAATTGGAAATGACCTCATGTGCTAAGAAATCCTTAGTTTTTGGATAGTTTCCTTTTTATAATGTGCTTATAAGGAAAGCTAGTTTAACTGTTGTTTCAATTTATACCCATTTCTCCTATTTCTAAACCTAGACTTAATTAGGCTCAGCCTAAACTTTCTTCTAGGTGAAAACTTTTTTCCCATTTAAATTATTCTCTTATGTAGGGATAAATATTATCAATTCCTTCAACTGATTCTTACTGAAAGATATCAGTGACAGATCAGACTTTATTCAGATTTCCCTACTGCTTGTGAATTTTCCATCTTTTGATCCTTGTCATTATAACAATGTGGTCTATTTATTGTGCTTCATTTTTGCCCTGACTTACACTAGTTCCATTACTTTGTCTGTTCCTTTCCTCATATATATAGGAGGACACCATTTCCCACCTCCAGTTGTTGATATTCATGCCTCCTTGGTGATTTTTTTCCCATTATTATCTAAGTCAGAAGCTAATTTTTCTCTAAAGCTTTTCCTGATTTTTTTTGCTGGAAATAATCTTTGCTTCCTCAAATTTATTGTAACAGATTTTCTGAACATGGATCATATTGTATCATATGTTTGACTTTTATAAACGCTCATTATTTCCTTGAGAATTGATACTTTGTCTTCTTTTATCTTTGATTCTCAAGCAAATATACTGTCTTATTATACTTCTGATAGTCATCTTTATCAGTAAACTTTCACCACTGATGCAAATTGCAACTTGTTTGGGACTTAGTGATTATATGTGTCCCTTATTCTTGAAGAAAACCATGACATCAGGGAGGTGGTGTCATGACAATCACATGAATTGGATTTGAGTGAGGGGGTGCTGTGCTAGGTCATCAGCCTCACTTTCTCCTCCAGAGCCATCTGGGTTCAGTGCTATGATACGAATTAGTACAACTGGAGATAGCCCTGGATGCAAGGCAATCAGGGTAAAGTGACTTGCCCAAGGTCACACAGTAAATGTCAAGTGACTGAGACGGGATTCTAACTCCCATCCTCCATCCACTGCACCTCTTAGCTGCTCTTTTAGACTTAATAGAGGGTCTTCCACATATGTTGATGCTCAAAGATTTATCCTTCTTCAACTTAACTAACCTGGTGATAAGATTGTTTTAATTTAGTGGGTCTGCAAAATTGAATGACTTTTTTTAAACCAATTCTTTTCCTTCTTGAACTTTCTGCAGATTTTGACAGTCTTGATTATCTTTTCTAGCATAGATATTCTCTCTTCTCTAGGTTTTCCCATTACTACTTCTTGTTTTCTTCCTACATGTCTTTTTAGGTTTTCCCATTACTACTTCTTGTTTTCTTCCTACATGTCTTTTTAAAGCTGGAATCCTTATCCAGGTCAAAAGTCCACAACCTAAGGGTATACCCCAAAGTTCTGTCTTTGACTTTCTTCTTGTTTGACTTGATCTCATCAGCCCTAATGAAATTCAATTACTATTTCTCTGAAGATATTCAATAGCTCTCTATATCCAGCCCTAATCTCTACTGTTTTCAATAACTAACTCCCCTTTGGACATTTTGAATGGGAGGTTTATAAATATCTCAATCTAACATGTACAAAACATAATTCATCTTCCCACCACCTTAAATTTTCCTCTCTTTCCAACATTCTTATTGGTGTCAGGTGTCCTACCATCCTCCTACTTTCCCATGCTAATAACCCCACAATTCTTCACTGGCATTCATTACACGATATTCAATTTGTTTTGTTTAAACTTGGTCTTCCACAACATCTCTTGTATGTGTGCCCTTCTCTTCAGCCACACCACTACTATCCTTTAACAATCTCTCACCATTTCTCAACTGTACTATTGCAAGTCTTTTAATTAGTTTCCCTCCCTCAACACTCTAATCACTTAAATCTGTCATCAATTTAACTGCTAAAATGATTTTTCTAAAGTGAAAAGTTGATCATGTCACTCCTTGCTCTCCATTTGATACTCTCTAGAGTCTCCCTATTTGATCAAATATCAAATTCTTGATCTGGCAATTAATTCTCTTTACAACCTGAATTTTTCCCTCTTTTCCAGGCTTCCTAAACCTATTACTTTCCATGCACTCTGAAAACCAGCCAAATTGGCCTATTTGCCATTCCTCACACAATAGTCTTTTGCCTACCTATGCAATTACACTTGCTGTCCCTCTTATCTGGAATACTGTCTCCTCACCTGTGCCTCATAGCTTGTCTTGTTTCCTTTAAGACTCAAAAAAAATTCCACCTCTTGCAAGATGATTTTCTTTGTTTCCCTCTCTTCTAGGTTACCTTAGATAACCTTTCCTTCACATGGTATGCAATTATTTGCATGTTTGTTTTCCCTATTAGAATGTGACTTATCTGATTGCAGAAATGGTACCTTTGCCTTTCTTTGTGTCCCTAGCACTTAGAGAAATGTCCAGAACAGAGTATGTTTTAAAGAAATGCTTGTCGAATGATTGACTAGTTCTTGGGAAATAGATAAAAACTTCTTTTCCAAGCCTGAATGTTATGCTGTTACCTCCAGAGGTTTTGAGAAACTATGATCTCTTCTCTGACATTGTGGGGCATTAGAGCAGGATTTTAATGGAAATAAATGCTTTAAGCTTCTACATAAGAGTTGTTTTAGAATAATGGAATCATGGGTTTAGAGGGAAAATTAGGAACAAGAATTTATAAAGCACTTAGACATCGATCACTTAAACATATTATCTGATATGACTCTCAATAATCTGGCGAGGTAGATACTCTTTGGCTGAGGAGCCAAAGTGGGAGTTTCAGGGACTTGCCCAGGTCTCTCATCTAGTAAGTAGGCTGGATTTGAATTGAAGTCTTTCTGGCTCAAGGGCCATTGCTCTAACCACTTAACTCCCTATATATTGCTAGAAGAGAGGCTTAGAATTTATGAGTTTCTCACAGTGTATAAAGTTATTGAAGTAAAATCAGGAAGATTTGGTTCAAATCCCACTTTAAACATTGAGTAATTATGTGATCCTAAGTAAACTTATCTAAACTTATATGTAACTTCTCCTTATATGTAAAAAAAAATTTAAAAAGACCTAGCATACTTATCTCACAGAATTCTGTGAAAATTAAATGAAATGTAAATGAAGTACATAATTCATATCTCTCTATTTATTATCTTAGAGATAAATGTCACATAAAAATAGAACTCTGGGTCTAAAGTCAGAAGATTGGGCTCCAGATAGAGCCTCAGACACTGTAAGCCTGCAAAAGTCACTTGACTTCTATCTGTCTCAGTTTCCTTAGCTGTAAAATAAGATTATAAGATTATAATAGCACCTGCCACCCAAGGTCCTTATGAAAATCAAATGAGATATTTGTAAAGTGCTTAGTAGATCCCCAATAAATACTAACTAGTATGGGTATGTATGTCTTTATTTAGAAAAAGAGAGGAATGAGAAGAGAGACTCTGTGTGTGTGTGTGTGTGTGTGTGTGTGTGTGTGTGTGTTTGTGTGTGTGAGAGAGAGAGAGAGAGAGAGAGAGAGAGAGAGAGAGAGAGAGAGAGATTGTTTTAGTTCAATCTAGAAGAAGAATAAATTAGGTGACACAATAGAACTTTGGACCTGGAGTTGGGAATACTTGAATGTAAATACTGCCTCATATACATCCTAATTGCATGATCATGGCAAAGTCACTTAACCACTGTTTATTCCCTATGTCTTTAACCTTAAAATTGGATAATAATAATAGTACCTAGCTCCCAAAGTTATTTTTAAGGATAAAATGAAGTAATGTTTATAAAGCACTTTTCAAACTTTCAAATGTCACATAAATGTTAGCTATTGTTATTAGTTCAGCATCTTTTTAAAAATATATGAACCAAGAACCAGTGAAGGTGAAATGACTCACAATTTGCTGGTAGAATCTGGGTTAGAATCTAGATTTCCAGGGACAGCTAGGTGGCACAATAGATAGAGCACCAGTTCAAATCCAGCCTCAGACACTTAATAATTGTTTAGCTGTGTGAAATTGGGCAAGTCACTTAACCCCATTGCCTTAAATTAAAAAAAAAGAAAGAAAATCTAGATTTTCCTATTTTCACTAGACTTGCTAGGTAATATCTGCTACATGCTTCTTCATTTCTGTTGCCATGAGTCTTGTGATCAGATTGTTAGAAGTTGTGATAAATAGATATGAGCCAACTCCAGTAAATTAATGAGCTTAGTAAGAAATATTCAAAGAAAGACTATTGTCCTTGACTATTATCGAAGAATCTTAATTTTAAAAAATAAGACATATAAAAACATTGAAATCATTCTTAATTTGTTTTTTGCTTTATATTAATTAGACCTTAACCCTGCCTGAATAGGTCAGATTACTTAGCCTGTTAGCATATCCTATCTTTTGTGACATGTAAATAGTTCACTTGTGTGTTCATCTGAATCAGCCCTTAATATAGTCAAATAAAATGACTCAGTGCATTATTTTCTTTCCTTTTATATGTCCCCACTTGTCACAATCTATTGGCATCATTTTGAACAATACAAGGATTTACTTGGTGCTTTTGTTGTTTTTGAAATTATCCTGACTTATTTTTAGTTTGTACTTGGTTCTACTATGACAGGCTACAGTTCCATTTTTGTCATTTTTAGTGAAGATGTTGTTGTTGATATGTTTTTCTCCCTCCTTGTTAAAGTATGATCCGTGTATGTGGGTTGGAGTTACATTAGCATTTCTTCCTTCTTTGGATACACAATTTGCCATTCACCAGCTGTTACCTTCTCTGAATGGGCTGCTTGCCAGCATACTAGGAATTTTCTGTTTTATGCTAGTCATGCCAATTTTTCTGTACTCTTTATGTGCAGGGACAGTCTCATACTACATCCTATACAGTCAGGATTTTTCATCAACTAAACATCATTTTTGGTCAGTTACTATAAACTTTCTTACTATCAGTGCCTCATGATACCCCTTCTTGCTATCTTGATGAAATCCTTCACCTTTGCATCATAGAAACTATTGTAATTCTCACAATGCCATATATATATACGTGTGTATATATGCATATATATGTATATATATATATATATGTATATACCAGGATTTAAACTATGTTTTGTTTTTGTCTTTGAATTCACAATGTTTACTAATAGTATTTGGTACATAATAGGAATAAAATAGATGCTTATTAATTGTTTGTACTCCTGCCCTCCATTTAGAGGAGAGAAAACAAATATGTGCCTACCATTTGAATGCAAGCTAAAAGTGCTTAGGTGTTTTACAAGAACCATAATGAAGAATCTTAGGTTTAATGATATTGCCTGTCTTTTTTCTTGGGTGTTATTAGTTTAGTGATTTGGATAAAGCATAGAATCATGAAAATCTGGTTACATTTTCCATTGTTTCATTATGGTTAATTGTAGCTAGTATAGCTTTTTTTTCTGAATCATTACTGTAGTATTAACTTGTATATAATATACATTGTGTGAGAGAGTGGGTGTGTTTTGTTGTTTTGTTAGGTAGAATCCTAGGGATATGCAGGAATTTGGTGGGGTGTTGTAGAAATAAATTCTAGAAATTATTTTAGTGGAATACATACTGAAGACTGATTTAAATGCAACTGATCTAAATGGGAATTTTGACATTTCTGTAATACACAAATGTCATTTTTTATAATTAGTTTAGACTTCTCTCATATGCTTTTTGCTATTATTTCTTTAGAGAAGTAATAGTTCTAATGTTGTGAGCCTGAAAAATAAATCAATCAAGAATCAGAAGTTTAGGATACAAATACAGAATAAGGAATTACCTGTCCTCAAGGAGCTATTCACTCAGCTACTTACAGCTTGCTAGAACTATATGCCACTCAAAAGCAGCAGGATTCCCTGTTCTAAGATGCTTACATGGTTACATATAGGCTCAAGGGACTATCAGTTAAAAGGTTCATCTGTAAGTGACAATACTTAAAATATTTTAAGATCAGTATTCTTAGTTCTAGCAAAATTCTAAGTTATTTAAATAGCATGTTAAGCAAATGACCTTTTTGATTCTTTCTCAAGGTAGAGCACATATTATGTAAATTTTTGAGTTAGTTGAACTGCCCCAGTGAGATAGTCTACCTGTTACCTGTTCATAAATAATGCTTGTTGAGATATTGAAGCATTACTGCTGAAAGCTGACATTGCTATGCCATTTAGTGATTTTGAATGAGGATGAGAAGGTATATACTTTCTAGTTGCTTTGCATAAAAAATAACTTCAACATCATTCTGATTTATTTTAAGCAGACAGAATGTAAATCTGTGAAGAGGTAGATCTTGCCTTGGTAGGGGAAACTTACTCACAATTAGAGTTATACGAAGAAATAATGAGCTGCCTCTTAATTTAGTGAGTTTCCAATTAGTGGAAATCTTCAAACACAGTCTGAATGATTACTTTTAAAGAATATTACAGAGTGTATTGATCTCCGAGGTCTTTCCAACTTGAATATTCTATTATTGTCATCCAAGTATAAAGACATTCTGCTTATCATTATATGTTATTTTGGAAAGGTATGATATAATTTATGAAAAGAAAAAAATCAACACATGAATAGCAATCAATATACTATTTTTGAGGGCACCATACTTCAACATCAAATAAAATAATTTATAAACATTATTCAATATGTCTATTTTGATTTTTAAAGAATGACAATATCTAAAAGAAGATATCATGCTGAAGATGGAAGATGGACTCTGTGTTAAACATTTAGTCAGGGAGTAATTTGAATTCTGAAAATATAAGTCTCTTGAGTTGCTACTGATGGGAATCATGAACTTTTGATGTCCTTTTGGAATTAATAAAGTTGTAGGAGAAAATATATGGTTAAAATATAAATAGGGACTGGATTCGTGATTTAATTATTATAATGAATATTGAGGTGAAGAAATTCCCTCTACCAATGCATGTTGTTAGTACCTTTTCTGCAATTTTTCCTTAGAATTTTGAGACTGAATGCTGTGTCTAAATGCATGCATCCCATAGTGGAAATTACACTTGTCTTCTGTTTTTTGATACATAGTTAAATTATTTAATAAACTATTGATTCCAAATGTGTTTATTATCTGAATAAATATATTTAAACATATTTGTTCAGAATTAGGTTAGGTTTTTTTTAAAGTCAAAAAGATTTGTGATGGAAAGGTAAAAGTTAAACTGATTAAATGGTTTTATTCTGAATGTCAAGCCATGTTAAGCAAATAAGTATCGATTATATACTTACTGTATACCAGGTACTGTATCATCTTTAAAATTCTTTAATTTTTAAAAAAAATTAGGGGAGTAGAGGGTAGAGGAATTGAGAAGGGAAGAAAATGTTGTTTCCTAATGGTTATATATTAAAAAAATTTATTCTGAACTTAAATAAAATGGTCATATATATGTCCTTAGTATGATGGAAAATGGATCATATAAGAAAATGTAGATATATATTAAGTAGACCTTGCTTTTCTTTTAAAGTATTTAATAAATTCAACCTGTACTTACCTTGCTTGTATGTTTTCTGACTTCCTTTTGTTCTATCTTAATTTGTATTTTTTAAAAAAAGCTTTGCTGATTTTCTTTTCTTTTAAAAAATTTGGTTACCCTTTCTATTCTTCCTTACCTTTAACTAGTACAATTCTTTTTTATACCTTAATTAATTTTTATATCATCACATCAAATCAACTTATGCCCACACCCTTTGTCTAAGTATGCTACTTCTAATGAAGGTACACTTCTCAAGAATTACAACTATCATCTTCCCATGTAGGAATGTAAACAATTTAATCAAAGTGTATGATATTTTATTTTGATATTTTTCCCTTTCCTATTTACCTTTTTATCCTTCTCTTGAGTCTTATATTTGAAGATCAAATTTTCTGTTCAACTATGAAAATCCCCTATTTTCCTTAATGTTTATCTCTTTCCCTGAAAGAATATGCTCAGTTTTCTAGGGAAGTTGATTCTTGGTTATAATCCAAGCTCCTTCACTCTCTAGAATATCATAGTTCAGCCCTACAGTCCTTTAATGTTGAAACTTTTAAATGTTCTGCAATTCTGACTGTGATTTCTTGGTATTTGAATTGTTTTTTCTGGCTGCCTACAATGTGTTCTCCTTTACCTGATAATTCTGAAATTTGGTCATGATATTCCTTGTTGTTGTATCTTTCAATGACCATTATAACCTCTGATTCTAGAATATCAGGACATTTTTTCTTGATGAGTTCTTAAAACATGTTGTCTAGATTCATTTTTTGACCATGACTTTCAGGTACTCCAATAGTTATCTCGTTTAGATCAATTTCCCACCTCAGTTGTATTTCCAATGAAGTATTTTAATTTTCTTTTTTTTTTTGTTTTTTGATTTTCTTTGACTGACTCTTGATGCCTACTTGCCCAATTCCAGTTTGTCATCTACCCCCAGATTGGAGCCTCACCAACCTGCTGTACTGTTGATCTGCTGAGGGGGAACCTAGGACCCTCAGTTGCTGATCTTTGCTTTGACTGTAGCCTGATACTGATTTCTTTGCTCCTGCCTGTGCTAGTCTGGTCTCTGAACTGGGTCACATTCCTCCAACAGTCTGAAACAGACCTTTCCTGAACTCCTTCCAAACTATCTAAGCTAGAAAATGATCCACTCTGTCTTTTTTGTAGGTTTTTTCACTCCAAAATCCATTTAGATGCTTGATCAATTTTTTTTCTGAGAGAAGCTAGAAAGAGCTCAGGAAGTTTCTGACTTCTCTCTGTCATCCTGGTTCTGCCACCCTACCCTCCAAGTTGTATTTATAAATGAATGTAATTTAATTTTCTCTCCCTACTGTTCCTTACCCCACTGGAAAAAAAGAAAACTAAATTCCCTGTAACACATATTCATAGTCAAGCAAAACAAATCATCTACTTGGCTATACTCAAAAATCGTTTTATGTAAACTCTAAATCTATCATTTTTTCAAAAATCAGACATCTTTTCTTTAGTTATTTTACCTATTTACCAATACTTTGGAATCTGTCAAATATTATAAATAATATTCTTAATCACAATTAAGGGGAATTTTTTCAAGTCTTGATCTTTCCTGACTTCTGTAGCATTTGACATTGAGTTCTCACTCTCTAGATATTTATTCCTTCCATGGCTTCTTATCTAACACTTTCTTGATTGCTTTTCTACCTTTCTGGAAATAAATTAATCTTTTATATCATTTTATGTGTTCCTTTTCATCATCCTAATTTCTTTTTTTTTCTTTTTTCTTTATTCATTTCTTTTTTTTCAACCATATGCCCATGTATATTTTTAAATTACAAAAATTTCCTTCTACCCTCCCTTCCCACTGCCCTACTCTCAGTGGTGAACAGTCAGCTTAGCATTATACATACATATTTTTAATAAATATGTTTATAGATTAGTCATTTTTGATATAAGGAATTAGGATTAAATCATCCTAACTTCTTAATGTTCATGCTCTTTAAGATTCTCTTCCCAGTCCTCTTTAGGATTATCTATATGTGTTTTATCCTTTGGCATATCTACTAATTCTCTTAGCTTCAACTGTGCCTCTTTATTAAGATGATTCTAAATCTCTTGGGAGAGTTCTCTATCTGTGTATTAGAAGCAAGATAGATCCAGGAAACTAGAATCCATAGAGAAGTGAGTTTTTCTGCTCTTTTCAGTAATAATGGTAGTATTAGTTTATTATTATTCCCAAAAGGATATCAAAGGATAGTAAGTTACAAAAGGATCCATAGAAAGGCAGCAAACATTTATTAAAGGTCTGTTTTATGATAGGTTCTGTGCTAAGCACTTTATTACAAACAATCTCATTTAATATAACTACAGTGGGAGGTACGTGCTATTATTATTCAAATTTTATAGTTGAGAGAATTAAGGCTAATTAAAGTTATGACTTGCCTGCACATAATGAGATCATATATAATGAGTTTGATATTGGATTTGAACTCATATCATCCTTACTCTATTATAGCCATTAAAACATCTACCTACAGGTGGAAACAAGGTAGTTGGAAAGATGCCTGAGTGATGTCGGCCCTACTACTTTCATAGATGTTTGATAAGATATGAAGCATGGTATGTATCTGACTAAATATAGAGTTGAAATGAGTTTTCATTCATTCACCCACCATTCAATAAGGTTTAGCCTCAAAGCCCAAATTTTAAGTATGTTCTCAAAGTTTATAAGTTATCTCCTGTGAATTAGAGAAATGTGGTTTGAAATTTGGTCTACAGTGTCAATATTCTAGGTGGGCAAGTGACAAACTATCAATACTGGATAGGCTATATTGCATTTTTTAGATAAATTAAAGAAAAAAGATTCAATAGCTCAATCTATCAATTAGTATCCAGAGATAAAATTGCTGTGTGCTTGAGCCATCTCAATTCTTACTATAGAAATATTATCTTGACCAAGATTGACAGAAATTTTGAAATGTTATTTTTGACTTCAGTTATCTAAAAGTTATTATAGTTTAATTCTGTTGATCAAGGTTTAATCTCCACATTAATTTAGGTCATAGGATCAGAGACTTTTGATGTTGGTAAGGGAGTCATTAATTTGCATTTTTTACTAGCCAAGGTTTGATACTAAAATAGAATTATTTATTAATAAGAAGGTTGTTTAGATCTAGATCTCAAATACTTAAGGCTGTGATAAATGGTAAAATTATAGGGTTTTTCCTTTAGGGAGATGTATGAAAACACCACTCTCTACCCATTTTCTGGCAGAGAAAAAGAAGACAGAAAAATAAAAAGTGAACAAGGTGAAATTACACCAAATCCAAGAATGACAAAAAGAATTCTCAAAACTTTTTATATATACTGTTATTTGCCATCTAAACTTGAAACCAACAGAAAGCAAGGACTACCTTTGAAAATGTAAAATAAATGCCTAATTGATAAATGGTTAAAGGTTATAAACAGGCAGTTCTAAGAATCAAAACTATCTATAATCAAATGAAAAATGTTCTAAATTATTGTTGATTAAAGAAATGCAAATTAAACAGTTCAGAGATATCACCTCATACCTATCACATCGGCTAATATGACATCAAGTGAAAATGATAAATGTGGGGGAAAGGGTGTGAGAAAATTGGGACATTAGTGTTCTGTTGGTGAATTTGTGAACTTATTCAACCATTCTAGAGAGCAATTTGGAGATATGATCAAAGGCAATCAAACTGCACATACTATTATGTGCATGATTAACTATATTCCAAAGAGATTATTAAAAATAAAGGAAAAACAAATGTAGATAATCAAAATATTTATTTATAGTAGTAAAGAATTTGAAATTAAGGGGATGCACATTAATTAAGGAATGGCTGAACAAGTTTGTGGTATATGAAGGTAATGGAATCCTATTGTGCTATTGAGCATGCAATTTCAGAAATACTTGGAAAAACTTACTTGAACTGATGCTAAATACAGCAACATTGTGGAATGATTAACTATGAATGACTTATCTCTTCTCATCAATTCAATGATCCAATACAATTCTGAAGGATTCAGGATGGAAAATGCTATCCCCAATTCAGAGAAAGAACTGATGGAGTCTGAATGTAAATCAAAACATGCTATGCTTCTTTCTCTTCTTTTCTCTTTCTTTCTTTCTTTCTTTCTTTCTTTCTTTCTATTTTATTTCGGTTTATTTATTCTTGAACCACATATCTAATATGGAACTATGTTTTACTTGATTTCACAAATAAAACCTCTCTCAAATTGCTTACTGCTTTAAGAAGAAGGTGGTGAAGGAGGGAGGGATAAAATTTGGAACTCAAAATTTTGTAAAATACGAATGTTAAATAGTTTTTACATGTAATTGATAAAAGTAAAATATTAAAAAGAAAACAAAATAAAATAGGCATAAAACATTAAAAAGAGATTCCGTTTAATTGATTCAATCTCATAAAAATAAAAAGAATCAACTTTAAAGTAACAATAAAAGGAGTAATTTTCATGGATATGCAGATTTTTATAAAACTTTTAAAGAAAATTAATACTATAATTAAACATATTATTCTCCAAAATTTATAAAGAACTCTAACAAATTACTTTATGTGGCCATAATAATTCTTATATCTATATAAGAAATGACAATATTATAAAAAGATGACTATATATTAATTTAATTAATGTATCCATATAAAATTTTAAATGAAATTCCATCAAATAGACTATATCAGTTTATCCAAAAAATCTTTCATTTAATACAGCTCAAAATAGGAAAATAATTAACAAAATGATATTATAAAACTCTTGAACCACATGATTATTTAAATTGATGTAGGTAACAAAGTATATCACTTATTTATACCAATAATCTGCAAAAAAGAGGTCAGAGGTATCTTTGTTAAAACAAAAAACTATCTAAAATAAAAAAATAAGTATTATATACACTGGAGATATGCAAGAAAGTTTATTAATAAATACAGTAGGAAAGCAAGAATATCCCCTATCCTCACAATTATTTGATATAGAACCAGAAATTATAGCAATAACAAAAAAAGATAAAAAAGGAAATAAAATTCATAACTCTATGCAAAAAGAAATTTGATGATGACATAATAGTTTACTTAAGGCAAATCTAGGAATTTAATATAGAAACTAATTGAGATAATTAATAGCTTCATCAAAATTGCTGATTATAAAATAAACCTATAAAAGAAAAACATAGCAAAATAGTAACTACAAAATAGTAGAGGCAATAATGGAAAGGGAAAACTCATACAAAAACAACTATAAAATGCACAAATTATTTAAGGGTGAATCAACTAAAGCCCCTACATAAATCAGTTGCAAAATGCTCCTAATCGCATTTTCAAATGCCAATTAGATATTTTAAACTGAATGCACCAGAGGCATCTTAAACTCAATATCCCCCAAATTGAATGGCAAATGATCTCTTCCTCTACACCTATGCTTTCATACTGTCTAAACTACTACTCTCCCAGTCACTCGGATTCATAACCTCTTTGTCATTCTTGATAACTCCCTCCCTCTCAGCTATCCATATGTTATCTGTTACCAAGTCCTGTTTGTTTTATTTTCATAATTTCTCTTATATTTGCCCTCTTCTCTCCTATGACCCTGACACTGTCCTGGTAGAAACTGGATTATTGCAAAAGACTTCTGGTGGAGGAAAGGAATTAGCATTGCAGTAATTCAAACTATATTAAATATATATCCATTTTTTCCTTCATTTCAAAAAGGACCATCACTTCAAGAAGGTGTTTATGCCATGACATACAAGTATATTGGATTTCAGTGAGAGATTGTTGTGCTAAGTTACCAGCCTCACTTTCCCCTCCAGAGCTATCTGAGTCCAGTGTCCAGTTAGGAATCAGCATGATTGGAGATGACCCTGAATTTGAGACTACCTCTCACATTTGTCCCCTTCTCAGTACTCAAGAATTGTTTCTTTTGTTCTTTTTCACTTGCCACCTTATTGCTTATTGGTTTTTTTAATTGGTCTAAATCTTAATTGGTTTAATTCTTTTCCTATTCTCTTCTACTTTATAGAGTTGTGAAATTTATTTTACATTCATGGTTCTACTTGTTGGGAAGTTCTCCTCTTATCATTCATACAAATCATAAATTTGTATCTGAGTTTTTATCCATTTCTCCTGGATATTCCCTCAAGTACCAAACATTTATAGATTATTCTGGCTATCTCTTGCTGTTGATCTACTTTGTTTTATGCTGCTTTTCATTTTATTTGTTTACATGTAAAAATTTACATAAAGATCTTGAGGTAAATTGGAGGTAAGTAGGAATAATAAACAATGAACAGAGAATTGGGAGAAATCATGAAAGGAAAATCAATGCAGACTTCCTATTCAACATGGAGATGATGAGAAATATTTAACCTTTTGGGGGGAGGGTATAATTTAATTGGATTCAACAATGAAAATGAAAATTAAGTAACATTCTTAATTCCCAGAAATTTCTCTCAGAATGATGACAGGGTAGGATCAAAACCTTTAGAAATATAAAGTACTGTAGGACTAAGAACTAGAAGGAATTTAGAGCTCCATTCCTCCCCTATTTTAAATTATAGAATTACTCCCTTTTACTTTTCCTCTCTCTGTCCTCTGTCTCTCTGTCTCTCTGTTTCTCTCTCTCTCTCTCTCTCTCTCTCTCTCTCTCTCTCTCTCTCTGTGTGTGTGTGTGTGTGTCTCTCTCTCCCTCTCTGTCTTTTCTTTCAGCTCATATTTCTTCTGTATTTTCTAATTGAATTTAAATGAGATCTCAACTTTCCTAAAAAATGTGCTTTTGCATTATATTTTCATATAGAATTTAGCTACAGTATAGTCCCTTGGATTGTTGTATGCCTTCAGACATTATACTATGCTGTTATCTCAGTTCAGATTTGAATAAAGAATTCTGCTTTGTAAATCATGATAACTCTTCATACTCCACTCCCACTCAAGGATTTCTTTTGGATATGACCCAAATCTTTATATTAGGTTGTAAATTTTCCTGGAATAAAAGATGTGGGGCACTAAATCACTGAGTATCAGGATATAATATGAAGATTTAAGCTCAATGGAAAAAGATGTTTTTCAATCTCTATGCCAACTATCTATTTAGGAAATTGGAATGGAAACCAAAGAATAGATAATTGTGGTGATTAAGTTGATAAGATGGTAACACTAGGGAAAAAAAGGTACAAATTGAAATTTCAGCAACAGGTGTAAGGCACGCATAGTCTTCAGCCTTTGCTAATTCTTTGAAAAGTAATAAGATAGCTTAATTACATGATTAGAATATCAGGAGTCCATCCAGAATACTGTTTTGCTTTCTTTTTTTCCTTCTCTGTCTTTTTTCCTTTTATTGGTATTGATATCTTCAGATTTCTAAGTCTTACTCTACCATTTTACTTTATCTCTTAGCAGTTATATATGTACATATAAAAACTATTATAATGATATGACTAACCTAAGGTTTCTCATTTATGGCATAATTTAGTGACTTAAAATATTATAAAAATAACTTTTGGATACCAAATATATTTATATTTAACCAATTTAATTATATTTATACTAAGTATTTTATGTATCTGTGTGTAAATATATGACACAGTATCTATATTGTTCACAATCCAAAATTATATTATTATCAAAAGAATTAGTCTTAATTTTATATCAAAATCTATCCTAAGACATTGAATGTACTTGTATTTAAGTTATGTATGCATATAAATTAGCATTGTTGAATAATTCCACATGTTTAATCTATGACTGAGTGGATTTCCTCTACTACTAATTGACTAGTTTAAGGGGTAGGGAAATATTTTAGCTGTGAAGTTCTTTTTCACAAGAATGGAAAAGGTTAGTATCAAGAAAATGATAATTGAGTAATATAACGAAAGGGTCAGAGATGGAAGGAGTTATCTGAAGTGAAGATAGTATTAAAATCAGGGCTCTCAACCAGCCTGAGATGATGTTAGCAAAAGGCAAATTTATAGAATTTAGCTTAGTAGCTCTATCCCAGGCAAGTCCTAGACTATCAATCCTAAAAGTAAAATTTAGTCCCAGTTTTCTAAATTGTTTTCCATTTCTATGTTTTTATTTCCAATTCTATCCCATGTCTTCTGAGGTCATTTCAGTTGCAAAGCTCCTTCCCCCCCTTCCATACCATTGCAAAAGCTACATGAAATATCTTAGCCTATTCTATCTCAGCCTCTAGCTCCAGGATTCATTGTTCTCCATTAGAATTTGAACTGACTATAATTGTTATTCTGATCTCTTGTTTATGGAAATTGAGGATATCTTGAAACTAGAATAAAACATTTAAATTTATTCTTTTCAAGCCATTCTTTGGATCAGCCTGAAAATAATCTGAAACTGGTCATTTTACAGTTGTTAAGTGATATGTGGAAGGCATAGCATGATCTTCTAGACTTTTGCCACAAAATAGTTGGCACTTTACCTTTTAAAAATTTGATAAATTTGTTTATTTCGATAGACTAGACACAAGGAATGTGTATTTCTCTTATATGTCATCATGATCTGAATTTAATTTTCTTTTTTTAAAATTTTTCTTTATTTACACATTACTAAAATGTTCTTGTTTGAGTAAACATAATACCCCTCCCCCCACAAAAAATAAAACCTCATGAGAATTAAAAGAAAGAAAAAAATGTGTTTCAGTCTATGTTCTAATACCATCAGCTCTGTCTTAGGCAGATCGCTTTCTTTATCATAAGTCCGTTATAGTACATAATTCCATATTTTTCCACAATTATTTTTGCTGATTGTAATTCCCTCCATCCATGCCTCCCCACTACCATCTATTATATTTCCTCTCCCTTTTTACTCTGTCCCTTTTAAACAATGTGCTGTGGGACAGCCAAGTGGCACAGCAGATAGAGCACCGGCCCTGGAGCCAAGAGACCCCAAGCCCACATCCCACTCTAGAGAACTAATTATCACCTGGCCCATGTTTCTGGAAAAACCACTCAATCCCTGTACCATGCAAAAAAGAAAAAAGGAAAATGTGTGCTATCTGATTTTCCTCTCCTATGATCTATCCTCTCCTCTGTCACCCACATCCCCCCTCCCCTCCCCCTGTCCCTCTTCTTTCCTTTTTCTTCTGGATTTCTATACCCTATTGAGTGTGTATGTTGTTTCTTCTTTGAGCCATTTCCAATGAAAATGAAGGCTCCCTCATTCCCCCTTGCCTTCCCCCCCTTCCATACCATTGCAAAAGCTACATGAAATATAGCCTATTCTATCTTAGCCTCTTCTTTCTCTTACTCCCAGTACATTTTCCTTTCACCCATTGACTCCATTTTTACCATATATTATACCTTCAAATTCATCTCTCTCCTGTGCCTCATCTATAAAAGCCCCTTCTATCTACTCTATTAAATGAGAAGGTTCATATGAGTATTATCAGTATCATCTTTCCATGCAGGAAATATTCCTGGAGTTTGTGTCTTTATTTCTTGCAAAGTCATCAGCTTCCTTTAGCTCCATTCTACATCTGAAGGATTTGTTTTCCTCAGAGAGCTTTCTTATCTCTTTTTCCATCTGGCCTTTCCATCTGGCCAATTCTGCTTTTTTAAAGTATTATTCTCCTCAAAAACTTTTTGAACTGTTTTATCCATTTGACCAAAGCTGGTTTTTAACGTGTTATTTTCTTCAGCATTGTTTTAGATCTCCTTGACTAAGCTGCTGACTTCATTTTCATGTTTTTCCTGCATCTCTTTCATTTCTTTTCCCAATCTTTCTTCTATCTCCCTTACTTGATTTTTAAAATCTTTTTTGAGCTCTGTCATAAGCCTGAGCCCAACTTCTATATTTCTTGGAGTCTTTAGATGTAGAAACTTGGACTTTCTAATCTTCAGATTGAGTATTTTGATCCTGGTGTGCTTCCTGAACTTTTGAGTTTTATTGGGACCCACCCCCCCCCCCAAAGGAACTCAGTATTTGAGACTCTGACTCTTCTCCTGGTCTGTGAATGACCGCAAGCTCACCCCTCTGCCCCAGAGGCTGTGTGTGGGGGAAGTCCCTGATTTCTGGGGGGTTTAGACTGCGACCCGGGTCTGAAAGTGGTCACAGCCCCAGAGTCCTGACCCAGGGACAGAGGACAGACCTCGGCACTCTTCCTCCTCTCCCTTACCTTCCTTGGGCTGAGCACTCAGGTCACAGATGCCTGTGGACTCCTGGTGTTTGACTGCATAGGCTTGCTTCTATTTCCTGGGATCTGGGCTGCACAGAGTGCTGCTGCCATGCTGAGGGTCTGTGCTTCATGCTCTCCGTGGCAGAGGGCTCTCTGCTGATCTTCCAAGTAACGTTTGGTGCTCCCTGGGGTGTAGGTCAGAAAGCTGCTTCTGCTGCAGGGAGCCTGCACTCTCAGGTGCTCTGGGACTGTTCCCTGGAGGCTGAAGCTCCTTCCCTCTGGCTTGGGGCTGCTCCTCCAATCTGGTAGAATAGAACTTCCCACTATTTTCCAGGTTACCTTGGGCTGGAGAATTGGCTCACTTGGTCTTTCTGAGGGTTTTGTCTCTCAAAAAATTGTTAGCATCATAATTTCAAGGTATTTGAAATATTTTGGAGAGAGCACCTAAGGAGAGGTGCTCTTGGCCCCGCCCCTCCAAATATGATTTTATTTTGCTTGAACATCCTACTTTAAAGTCATTATGAATGTATTACTTCAAATTATTTTTTCCTTTTATCCTCTTATTTCTTTACTTCCCTTGTTTGAAGTTTTATAATTTGAAATATTTTATGTTTTATTATCTCAAAGGGAACTCAGAACAATTTAGTAAAATTGCTTGGTATAGGAGAAAGATCACTGGATCAAAACTTACATATTCTTTCATATTTAATATTACTCTACCTGGGAAATCATGTCCTCTCTCTGTACTTCAATTTCTAAAGAGGTTTGGATGAGTTTTTTTTTCTAGCTCAGTTCTATAATTTAAGAAATTATTACCAAATGATGCAATTGTTTTCTTTAATTAGAATACTGAGTTGACATATAGGTCTAAAGCTGTCCCGGGATTAGGAGTGTCATGAAGATTAAATATGCTTTAAAAATTAAATGAAATCATCTTGTCATTAACCTTCTTTTATAAATCATTGGGAAGACAGAAACTGATGATCATTTACACTGTTTCTTCTCACCTATTCAAGTAAACAAAATTTGAAATGGAGAACAGGTGTTACATATCATTTTCAGTAGCTCCTCATTACCACATTTTTGTTACTTTTTATATAGGCTATTTACAGGAGAAATTGTTACTACTATTTGCTCAGAATCAGTTGATGTGATCCTGGGCAGGATCTCTCTAAACCTATTTTCTCATTTGTAAAATGAGTTAAACTCCACCTCTAATTCCCTTCCAGCTTTACATTTTTGATCCTATGATCAACTCAGAGAGTTCTGATTTTTTTTTAACTTGAAGAGTTAATACTCAGGCTCTTCAGCAAACTCTATTATTCAAGACTTTGTTTTACAAGCCTAAAATTCTGATTATTGCATGGATTTCCCTTAACCAAGAAATAATGTGGTCTTTTGAATTGAATCTAACCTTTATTTAAGTTGAAATTGAATGACACATTCTGTTTAGTTCTGTTTGGAACCCTCCTTGAAGATTTGTGCATCATTCTCAAGCTCAGGGAAGAATTTTCAAAAAAGGTGTCAGAAGCTGAAAAAAACCTTGAATAGTAATACTTAACATTCCTTGAGAAATGTGATTTGTGATGGATTTATAAAATTATAGCAACACCCTCTAGTTGTATTTTGATTATAAATCAGGGGTTTATGATGTTGGCAGTCTGAAAAATTTCTCTTTCACCTAAAGCTTCAGTTGTTGTAAACTCTTAAGCATCAACCAGTTGGGATTAAAAACAATGAAACAAAAAAAAAAGATACACTGATATGTTTCTTTTGAATTTTACCAGTCATTAAACTTCTCTTTTCTTTGGATGAATATTCTTTTTCTTTATTTGAGGTAAAGTTTCCAACTATTTAAGTTGGAATAAACTGTGAAATCAAGTTAAAATAAGAAAACAATAAAAAAAAGATACTAACAAGCATAATTGTGACTTGAATAATTTACTAGAAAAAAAATTTACTATATTCAAATAAGTGGCTCCCTTATAAGCACTGTAATGTAAATATTCATTGCATGCCATATATTCGTTTAAAATAAAAGGTGATTATTAAGATCAATACATAAATTATAGTCATGTGCTTTTTGTGAAATGGATCCACAATGTGGATGTTCTGTTGGAATACAGCTGTGAAGTAATTGGACCATTTTTAATAATTTTGGAACTGCTTGTTTGACTAATTTTTATGATTATAGATTGGGAGAACTGGAATGACTTAGAGGTCATCTTGTCCAACTAGCACATTTTCCAGGTGAAAACCACTATGCTAATAAATAAAACTTTGATTTCCATTCTTTTCTAGTCATATTCTTGTGAGATACCTAGCAGCCCTCTCCAAACTTTCTCCTGTAACCCATAACAGTTGGCAGAGCCTATTTTCTTATTTTCAGGGCACATGTCCTAGGGTCTCACAATTTTGGAAATCATATTCCCTGATTTGCTTTGGATTCAAGAAAAGGTACATTATCTTTACTAAGAAAAGAAACAGATTTCCTTTGTATAACCGAGAATTCTTAGACCCATTATTAGCATGGAAAAAAATTAATTTGCTCTTGGTCCTTCCTGGCTTTTATAAATTATTTGCTCAGCAGGATTGTTGCTCTGGAGTAAAAAAAAATTAAGACAGTCATTAAGTAAAAAAGTAATGTGGTTCAGTGGAGACTGAACTGAGAACTTGAAGATCTGAGTCTTGCCTTCATCACTAACTTATTATATTATTTTATAACAAGTAGCTTCCTCTCTTTTGGACTTCTCTTTCCTTACCTGTTACCTAAGATGTCTTCTGTGATCCCTTCCAGCAGGAAGATTCCATGAGTTCTACTCTTTGAACTTAATCTGTTGCCTAAATTGATTCATCTTTGAAACTGGGATGATAATTCATCTTTTTCCTGGAATAATGAGCCTCTTAAATTCCCTTCCAGGTTGAAGATCTCTTATTTCTTTGTGCTGAGTATTTTAAATCGTAAAATTTATGAATATGCTATATGGTACATCTTTTAAATTCCCCTCTCCCTCCTTTAAAAATTTCATACTGCTTTTTTTTATTTACTTGATTAACCCATGAGTCAGAAGTACTCATTGTTAAATATTAGAAAAATTGTAAAGCAATGTAGATAAAAAAATTCTTTACATAAACAGATAAATCAATGGATATGTGGTTAGATAGGTAGCAAATGGGTAAGTGCGAGCCTCACTTTCACTTGCAAATCAGTTAGCCAGTTTAAAGCTATTAATATGCTCAGGACTCTGGAGTTAACCTGGAAGATTAGAAGGGGTTATCTTTCATTTTCTATAACTCATGAAAGCCCACAGGTGCCATAGTTCTCATTGTGATTATTAATTGATATGTCAGTAAGAACAAATTAACTTTTAGAAATAGATATTAATTATGGCATAGATAGTATAAAACAACCCCCTAATTTACCTTTTTTTCTACAAAATAGTCAGACATTTTCCCACAAGTACACACAAAATTCAAAGTTGGTTGAAATTTAGAATACAGAGGGTGAGTTTCACAGTTCCTTGAATCTACTTTTGCTTATTATTTCAGTTTATTTTTATATTCCTGGTGCAGTGGATAGAGTACTGACTCTAGAGTCAGGAGGACCTGAGTTCAAATACAGACTTAATGCTTACTAGCTGTGTGATCTTGGGCAAGTCACTTTACCCTGGCTGCCTTGCATCCAGAGCCATTTCTAATTGTCCTGATTCTTTCTGGCCATTGGACTCAGAATCAGGACAGTGGGGCTGTTGACTTTGCATAGGACCCACCTCACTCAAATCCAATTCACGTGCAGGTAATGGCATCACCTTCCTGATGTCAGGGTATTCTTTGAGAATGAAAGACCAACAGCAACTAAGGCAGACTCTGCTGCCAATTGTTATTCTGAGGATTCTGCTGAGAATGTCTCTAACCCTCTGAAATTCCCACGGATCAGGTCACATTTGGGCATGGGAGAGGATCAAGATATTCTCCCTTTCTTCCCTCCTCATCCCTAAGGGAATCTTTTACAGAGGCTTGGCTGGAGACCTCTATTAGCTAATTTTCAGAAACTTTTTTAAAAAACACAAAAGGCATAATCAATTAAGACTGGAATCTCTGTTATACTTAGTTCAGTCTTGTCCAAGCCTTGTTAACATTTAGTTACACCTCTGGTTGATTAATTCAATCCATATGTGTTTCATTACCTGATAAAGGTAGCATCTTTTTAATTGACTTTAATGGAGTGAAGAGGTTTTTTTTAATGGTTTACTTAATCATCCCCATCCTCAAAAACAGAAATTTTATAGTCTTTTCTTTTAAAATGGAAAATGGGAAGAAAAGTTAGATTTAGTCTGAGTTAATGCGAAAACAGTAGCTTATGGTTCTTGTTTTTGTTATTTTTCTTCTTTTTCTTCTTTCCCCCTCTCCTCTTTTTCTTTTTGTCCCTTCCTCTCCCTCATTCTTCAAGTGAAAGGAACAGATACAGTCTGGCACAGGACAAAAGCAAACTAATGTTCCCATCTTGTTTGTATGTATGTGTATGTTTTAGTGAAATATATATACGAATAACCAGAAAATCTTTATGCTGTTTTATTAAGGTAGATTATACCTAAAATTAATTGCATATAACATTTTTTGATGTTGCCCTATTGGCAATTGATTGGATTTTTTAAAGCTGTTTACTTTGGGCATCTATTTCTTTTTGTGTAAAATTAGTGGAAGAAAATCAAAAAGCAGAACGTGCATTATACAAGCCATTTTTACAGAATGCATAGGACTTGCATATGAAAGTTTCTTGGTAATGGAGCCATGCCTCACAAGTTTTAAAAATTTTACTAACATAACTTGTTTATTGTTAAATATTTTTTAATAATAATCATTTTAAAATTACAATTCAAGGATCAAAATCACCAAAGATCTTACACCATCAGTGAACTGTCTGAAAATAATGTCTAACATTAGGAATTTAATAACCTTTGAATCTCAAATCAATAACACATTAAATAAGAGGTGATGACATTAGTAGAAACTTTTTCATAGGCTAAAATATAAAATGTAAGGACCAAGAATAGGACACAGCAAGACACAATTAGCACACTGAGATTATCAAATAGAACCTTTACTCCCACAATGTCTAGATATTGGATTCTGAGTTTGAGTTTTTTCATTTTGAGCTTTACCATTTAACAGCATAACAAAATATTTTCCAACCTTAGATCACCATCTCCTTGTTGGACATTTGAACTGGATGACCTGTAGGTTTGTACACAGTTCCTGAAATATACTAGCTTTTATTTTAGTAAATTCTAATTATTTCTAGCATCTACCTCACAGGTTTGTTGTGAAGATCAAATGAGACATTTAATGCTTATTGCTAACCTTAAAGATTGCATAAATGCTATTGCAGTTGTTATTGTTAAATTTCCTGGTTGTTGTAGAGTTGAAAGTTCTGAGAGAAGAATAAAATTTCTCTTGGTGTCACTTTCCTAGTATTGGAAGTGTTGAAGTATTGCTACTTTTGAAATTCATCAAAGCATCAACAACTATAATACTTCTCCATAGTGACAGGTTGAGGGATGGACTACTTTGGACAATCTGTCGAAATTTCTCATGAAGTCCATCCCCTTACATTCCTCCAACCCCAACATATGTGTAAAGATAATATACATATATATATATATATATATGTATATATAGTATGTATTATAATGATATTTATATGTATGACAAAAATATAGTATGGTATAATAATTCACACCCACACACTCACCCCTATTTCTTTGAGCTCTCTTATTTGATTACTGCCCTAAAGTATAAATATTTAAAGTTGTCCATATCCAATGTAGTTCATTTTGACGATGGAAGATTTAAAATTTGAGAAACTTGCTTGTAAACAAGAAAGATAGTAGGTATTTTTTGAATACTATATTATCACATGGTAGAATTGAGAGTTCTTGGTTATATCCAAATTCCTTATAGCTTTTTAAAAAGTGACTTGATGCTTCAGTATCAGTTTAAAAGTAATGAAATGCCAAATAGTTGAAACAGCAGATTTTGGCAGACTGCATTAAATTCCCTTTGTGATGGAAATCATTCAGAACTGTGGGAGATTGGTCGATGTAACGTATTTGTAATGTGATATAGTCTTGTGTAAGTATCCTATAAAATTTGATAAGAGGTAATAATTCTGTTTTCTTATTTGTAGCTGTATCATAATTTTTGACTTAGTAATGAACAGACTTTTGGACCGGCATTTTTATGAAAATGTTTTATAAAATAATATTTCCATGTTAGGCAGTTTAGTCCATAATCTCAAATGTGATTTAGGAGGAAGTGTTAAAAATCCATTTTGTAAATTGACAGAACTCATTACCTAATGTGTTGAAGTACAGATGGAAAGAAATACCAAAAGTGGGTTAATAGAAGTATAATAGCTATTTCTATTTGGGCCAGACTGCAATGTCTTGATAATGTATTTATATTAGTTCTTGGTGCTCTAATCTGATATGTGGCACTAGTCCTATTAACATCAAAAAAGTAAGACTAATGAGTAATGATATTTAGTAAATGTCTGTCTCATCAGCAGAAGTCCAAAAGACTAGTATTTCCTATATTCTTAATATTTCAGAAAACTTCCTTAATATTGGATTCTGTGGTAGGTAGAAGATTGATATTTTAATGTATTTTCTTTATTTAAAAATTATGAGTGCCTTTGAGAATAAGGTTCAGTGAATCAATTGACTGGTATTTTCCACTGTATAATATTGAATTATTTTATGAAAAAAACAAATAATCATAAAGATAGTATTATTGGCAATTAAAATTGTCAAGAGAATAGGTTTATGAATATTTTACCCTTCTTGGAAGACAAAGTTAAAGAAATATTATATGGTATGATGTTTAATTAAAATATTTTCTTAAAAAATTAACAGAATTTATGCTGAATACTTTTTAAGTGTCATATCATTAATTCCCAAATTTAGTTACCAAGCATTAATATGAAATTCCAATGGCTTAAATGCCATTTAAAAGCAATCTCATAATCTAGAACCTCAAAGTTATTGAAATCTATTCCATAGAAATGGTTGGGAGAACCCTTTTCCCAATACCCCTAAACAGAGTATTATTTGAAAATGCTATCTATAAAATAGACCTTATATAAGACTCAAGTAAGAGTGAGGTAATAAAAATTAGAAATACCATATCAGAATTGTTGCAAATTCTGAATTAGAAGCAAATGAATTAATGAGGATTATGGTGATTTCCATATGCTTTAAAAACAATTTCACTGTGGTGATTCCATAGCATTGAAACAAGTGGACAGGAATTATAACTGAAGAGGTCTAAAATGTTTTCTAGTCCAGTCTCCTTAAAGTTGAGAAAATTGAGACCTGGAGTAGATGAACAACTTTCCAAAGAATCATTTATGTTAGACAATTTTAGATCCTTGGTCTCCTGTCCTTTTCACTATACCATGTTGACTTTGAGCACAATGATATTTTTTCTAAAATTCTCATGGATTCTTATGACATGACTGAAACAAATAAGAAATATTATTCTTCCTTCAAAGAACAGAATGTGGTGAGGCAGTAAATCAAATGTGGAACAGAACATGTTGGCCATTAGTTGTGAGTGAAAATGACTATGTGCAGTAACCCACTTGAGGAAATTCAGAGTATAGTTGAATAACTTTTAGAGAACCATGGCTCACTGTCAAGATTAGTGTTTAAAAAGTTATACACTACAGAAGATATAATTTTGAAAAATTTCATCTATGTAAATGATTGTCACATGAATATAAGCTGAGAGGATGGTATTGTTTTTCTGTGTGAAAAGTCAGATACTAAAAATCAATCAGCTAGAGCACCTTGGAGATGACATCTCCAGTCATTTCTGTGGTGATGAGTACACTTCACTCCGCCTTGGCTCTTCTATCTAACAAGGTCCTTTCAGCTATTTTAGCTTGATTGAGAAACTGATTTCAGCTAATGCTGCACAGCATGCAAAAATCCCTTAGTGTTCTTAAAGGATTGATGCACTTCATTTCCTATCATTCTGTAACAAGGCTGGGGAGAATATGACCTTGTGATCTCTAATTGAGTCAATGTCCCCTGTATTAGCATGGGAAGGTGAAGTTTTGGCACGTATATGAGGACTTGTGTGAAGGGGTGCTGCATATTTTAATATTAATTACAATGAGATCAGATAGTATTACCTTTAAATTTCCCTAAAGACTATGGCTGTAAAATAGCAATTATGAAATAGGCTTTTAGTCAGTTAACACCATGTTGAGTTCATACTGTGAGTCCTTTTTATAAAGAAACTGCCCTCATGGAAATTTTATCTCTATTGAGGGAGATCAGTTTTGTGTGTGAGGTTCAATTATTGTAAACATACTAATAGTGGTACAAATATGACATAAGCAATACCACAAGTGACTAAAACTTAGACTGTGTCTAATGAAGTTATAATAATGAATTGAATATCTATTAGCTATGTGACCTTGGTCAGAATTTTCTGTAGAAAATTATAATTGTCCAAGAAACTTTGTGATTGTGACAATGATAGGAGGCAGTATGGGACAAGGTTCAAATGCTGTCTCTGACATTTATTCCAAGGGTAACTATGGGAAAATCACTTAACCACAGATTTACCATGGTGTAAGCTTCAAATGGCATTAAATATATAAACTGATTTGCGAACATTAACTATTTATATATCAGTGATTATAAATGTATACATACACACATACATGACAGTCCATGTTTTTAGAAAATAGATTTTGAGGAATTTTATTATGGGAATGACATTTAAAGTTTCTGAGTTTTTGACCATTTTGGATACCTAGAAAGAGGAATAATAAGACGGAAACTCTATTTCCTTCTTAAATTCAGGAAAAAACTTAATTTGTCAAAAAATGTTACTTTGGAAATAAAATGTCTTACAAGGAAGAAACAAATTACATGAAAATCAGAATCTGAATATTTTATCTTCATTAGGTAGAATTTGAGTAAATTTACATCCAGGAAAAAAAGCTGCCATCTTGTTTTGTTAAGCTCTAGAATGGGTGACCTAATGATGATATTTGAAGATGTTTGTCCATCATTCTTGAAGAAGACCATAATATCAGGAGAAGTGGTGCCATGACAAGCCCATGAATTAGATTTGAGTGATGCGTTGCTGTGCTAAGGCACAAGCCTCACTTTCTCCTCCAGAGCCATCTGGGTCGAATGGCCAGATATGAAACAGGACAATTGGAGATGATTTTGGGTGTAAGACAATCAGGGTTAAGTGACTGACCCAAAGTCACACAGCTAAGAAAGTATCAAATGTATGAGGCTAGATTCTAACACCCATCCTCTTGACTCCAAGGCTAGTGCTCTATCCAGTGTACCACCTAGCTACTAGTGGTCTAATAGTAAACAAATGGCCTAGCATGGAATATAAGGGAAAGGAAAATTCTAGTTTTACCTTAATATACTTCATCAAGAAGTTTTATTAAAATTTTTCAAGGGAGTCTACAGAATAGATATGGTCATATGCTGTTTGACAGGACATTTTTAGACTCTATGAATATAGGATTAAAAATCATAAGAACAATCCATTATACAATTCCCTTTTGCCACTATAGCTTTATCTAGAATGGCTTACAGAGTTAATGGTGTAATAATGAGGTAGAAAAATGCATAGTTCTTTTTAACAGTTGTCATTTTTATAAGAGATCCATATGTATCAAAAATTATAGACAAGTTTATATATATATTTCAGATATTTAAGTTTTCAAGAAGATCATATTTTGGTTTTATTTATTATTTTTTAAAATTACCTATAAATTGTGACAAAGGCCAAAGTTTAAAAATGAATCTGGTGATTGAAAACTATGAAATTAAGAGTTTTAAAACTATGTTCACTATTGGTCTTCTGTATTTGGAATTGCTCTGAAATAAAAATAGTAGGGCATAAATCTAGAATTCAGAAACCAATTATTCTAACCTTATAATTGTATTTTTATAGATAAAAAAACCAAGGTATAGGAAGGTTAAACCAGACATGCCTATGGTCACAAAGACATTTTGTTAGAAGTAGAATTTGACACAGGGATCCATGGTGCCTCCTATTAATAAAATAAACAAATGGTAGATAATCTTAGCAATTAAAGATATTCAAGAAAGAAAATAATAATTTACATTATTTTAAAAATATTTTACATTTTAATTTTCATTTTAAAGATCTGTCATTTGAGAATTTAATAAAAAAGTAAAATTGGGGGCAGCTAGGTGGCACAGTAGATAGAGTACTGGCCCTGGAGTCAGTAGGACCTGAGTTCAAATATGGACCCAGACACTTAATAATTACGTAACTGTGTGATCTTGGGCAGATCACTCAACCTCATTACCTTGCAAAAACCAAAAAAAGTAAATTTCCCCTTTTAATTTCTAGCCTTCAGCTTACTTCATTTCTGAGTAGATTCTCTACTTCCTGCTTTAACTTAGTAGCCAAGATGCTCAATCAGTCCTTACAATGGAAAAATAATATATTTTTGATGGTTAGAACACTACTAGGAAATAAAAACATAATCAGCAATTACTAAAACTCATTGATTTCAGGCCTTATAATTCTAATTTTATTTTATTTTTAATTCTTTTTAATATTAATTCATTTTTTAATGCAGCAAAATGGCAGAGGAGTTTGATACAAAATCGATTTTGTTTTGTTTTGCTTTGCCTTTATTTTTGTTTTTTAACCTTTTCCATCTTATACTTATAAATGCTTCAGAATGGTATAGAAAAAGAAGACTATGAAGAAAAGTGAGCTTTGGAGTTCTTTTCAGAGTCTGCATTCTCCTAATCTCAGGTCCATTTTCTTTCTTTTAAAAATTGTTTCATTTATTTTCCCATCCATATTTTTAAATTACAAAATTTCCTTTTACCCTCCCTTCTCACCCCCCCTCCCCTCAGTGGTGGTCAGGTTAACATTTTACATACATATTTTTAATAAACATGTTCACATATTAGTCATTTCAGTATGGGGAATTAGGATTAAGGGAAAGAGATACATAAGAGATAATTATTATAAAATGCTCATCAGATTCTGAAGGGTTGTTTTTGTCTTGTTTTGTTTTTCTTCTGGATGGGGATAAAATTGTCCATAGCCAGTCTAATATGGTTGTCCTAGCTCTCTCTCTAAACGAATACAAAATTTAGACATAAAGGACAATTTACCATTGTCCAATTAAGAGATCAAGAAGTATTCTGTCAGATCTGTAGAAAGGGGAGAACAAGAAATAGAGAACATTGTAAATTGCAAAATGGAAGATTTTGACTATATTAAATTTAAAAACTTTGCACTAATAAAATCAATAGAGTCAAGATTAAAAGGAACTCAGAAAGCTGAAAAATAATTTTCACAGCTAACATTTCTGCTAACATTTCACAGCTAACATTTCCAAAATATAAAGAGAACCAAATCAAATTTATAAGTCATTCCTCAATGGAGATGAACAGGCAGTTTTCAGATGAATAAAGATATGTACATATATGTATAAATATACATATAGGAAAATGTTCCAAATCATTATTGATTAGAGAAATGCAAATTCAAACAGCTATGAAACACCACTTCACACCTATCAGATTGACTAACATGACAAAAGGAAAATGATCAATGTTGGAGAGGATGAAGGAAAACTGAGACATTCGTACCCTGTTGGTGGAGTTGTGAACTGATCTAGCCATTCTGGAGAGCAATCTGTAACTATGCCCAAAGAGCAATAAAACTGCTCATATGCTTTTATCTAGAAATACTAATGCTAGGTCTATAATCTTAAAGAAATCATAAAAATTGGGAAAAGTCTCACATGCTCAAAATTATAACAGCTCTTTTTGTAGTGGCAAAGAATTGAAAATTGAGGTTTTGCCCATCAACTTGTCCCTCAATGAACAAGTTATGGTACATGAATGTTTTGGAGTACCATTGTTCTATAAGAAATCATCAGTAGTTGGATTTTAAAGAAGCATGGAAAGAATTACATGAACTGCTGAGTGAAGCAAGCAGAACAAAGAGAACATTGTACACATCAATAACAACATTGTGAGATGATCAACTATGATGAATGCAACTCCTCTCAGCAGTTCAAGTCTGAGAACAACCCTGAGAAACCTGCTATGGAAAGTGCCATCCACATCCAAAGGGGGAAAAAACAGTCTGAATGCACACTATGTTCACGTTTTTCAAAACCTTTTTTTATAATTTTCCTTCCTATCTCATGTTTTATTTTTCTTTCCCTTAATTCTAATTTCTCTTTCAAAACATAACTTATATGTAAATGTGTTAAGCAGGAATGTACAACTTGTATCAGATTATTCACTGCCATAGAGAGGGGGCAGGAAAGAGAGGTAAAAGGAAAAATGTGAAACTTAAAAATTTGCAAATGTATGAATGTTGAAAAACTATCATTGCTTGTAATTGGAAAAATAAAATTCTAATTAGCTGTTAAAAAAAAGAAAAATGGTAAAACCTTTGGCCCCAGCAAATAAACAGTTAAGCAAGCATACATACAGAATACATATATACATACATACATACATGCTTATATACATATATATTTTAACAGAACCAACCAGACCAATATTGCTCCAAAAAAATTTAAGGACATTTTTTTACTAGATATTGCCATACTGAACATGCATATAGTCTTCAAATTACATGTAATATAAAGCTTACAAAATATAGAGACCTAACAGAAGAAATTAAAACCAGATGAGAATAAGACATGTTATAGCTTCTCTCTCTAATCCTATGTGCTGCTGGATTGTTTTAAAGATGTTTTTTTTTGTGAGTCTACAGATCATTCTACATTCTAGTAATATTCAAATGCAAAAAGCTGCCACTTTTTCACTTTTTTCAATATTCTACAAAATTATAAATATATAAAATCATAGAGGATAACTTGCTACAGAATCATTTTTGAACTCAATAAAAAATTGGGAGGAAAGAGTTAATAATTGATGGCGAATATATTTTTTTCCTGTGGTATAGCGAATACAGAACTGGCTTTGGAACTAGAAAGCCATGGTTTCTAGCCCCTTCTTTGACACATAATAGCTGTGTGACCCTGGGCAAGCCATTTGATTTGTGTCTTAGAAATCTTTCTCACAAGTTGAAGAGAATCTGCTGTTGCATATTTGTGTGTAGGGAGATGCTCATTGGGGGTTTCCTATATTAATGAAATCATAGCTTTTTATTTCACTCCCCCTCAAAAAACTGAATGGAATAAATAAAATAGTTGTTTCCAATGCTATTTTTTATTCTACTGCCCTAAATTAGAAAATCAGAGACATACTTAAAATACTTTTTCAATGCATTCAGAAACTAATCTTAGAATAAAAATCTTAGAAAATTCAGAGAAATGTCATTAACTATTAAGAGTTTTGTATCCTAATTTATTATTTATTAACTATAAGTAATTAGTTCTTTAATGATTTACTATAAATTATTAACTTAGTGAAGTATTCCATGACTGAGTTTGCCTGCTCAATGATTGTTCATCCTGGGGAATAAAGTCTTCCTCCATTTTCTTATTTCAACCATTATTGTTATTTTGTATGACTTTTAAAATAAAAAAATTATACCTGTGTTCATTATTAAAATGTAATCCAGCAGTGCCATATGAATCATTTCCAAGCAAAATTGTGATGCCTTAATAATTTCCCATTTGAGATGTAGGATAAGTCAAGTTACAACTAGATAAGATGTCATCCATAAAATATAACATTTTTGAAATAGGAAAGTATTTAATATAAAAATATTTTCTTACCTTTGAGATTATTAAGGAGACTGTTTTAAATGTTACTATGGTAAATTCTTCAGTTTTCACTATAAATCAGTTTAAAAATAAGATTTTTTTTCTCAATGGGATTACTATTTTAGCTACCAGTTAAATCACTTACTTGTATGTTAAATGTTTGGGGAAAGAGTATTAAAAACCCTTCTGCCTATCAATTTGTTATTTCAATGAATAGAAATAAAAAGTATATATTAAAATGATTGTAATGCCATAGTTTCTCAAAATAGTCTGAATAGTTTCACTACATTTTCATATATAAATTCAAGACTTTCCCCTCCTCTATACCATTTTCCCTTTGTGTATTGTCATTTTTAGTGTCTATTGGATTTAGAGCTAAAAAAATAACATTTAAATTCTCTTATTTTATAGATAAGAAAAGCAAGGCTCAGAAAGTTTAGTGACTTGGCCAAGGCCACACCTAGATCTCAGAGTCAAATTATCTGACACTAAATCCAGTATTCTTTCAGTCTTGCAACCTGACCACTGATTGTTGTGTTTTCTTCTTTAGTTTTGTAGTGTAGATGCTAGATTGAAATAACAACTGACCTTATTGTTCTTATGAACTGAGTAAATTCCTGAAAATTACCTTTCCCATAAAACAGAAAAATTATCTTATCTAATATAATTTGTTCATGTGAATTACAGCAAGCTACTCTTTATTTGTAATCTGATGCTTCTCTGTGCTTTGGAATATCAGAGTAAATTTTTCATCATTTTTGTTGATCTTTGGTTTAACTTCACAACAGTTGAACCAATTAACAAATGTTTATTGTATATATGATATATGCATAATTTTGATAGGTATTGTGATTACAAATATTTGTAAGGCATAGCCTCTACCCTCAAGGATTTTATTCTCAGATTGGGAAAGAAAAGCCATTTATATAAGAACAACAAAAATCTATAAAATTGAGTAAATGAGAGAGTAAAAGATTAATAGTAAAAGAAGTGATGTAGGCAATAGATGTAAATTAGAGGCAGAAGAGAGCACCATGGACTGAGAAGAATAAATGGAGGAGGAAAGACTCCAACTAAGTTTTAGAGGGTGAACATTTCATTAGGTTTCAGAAGTGGGGAAAACATTTTTTGTCAGGAAGAGTAATATAGTCCTTTTAGAAGGAATTTTGAGAAAAAATAAGTATACTGACATGGTCATCCTATATCTTAATGTACTAGAAAATAAAGCTGGGAAAATAGGTTGCGATCATATTTTTGAGATTTTTGAATCTTAATTTTAAAATGTCTAAATTCTATTATCATGTAAGTACTGTGAAACCATTTTTTAAAACAGAGAATGGATATGTTTTAGAAATATAATTTGAAGAAAAGAAATATAATTTGATGTTCCAGATGAAATGAAGAAAAATCAGCTTAAAGACTGAATCTAGGGGGCGGCTAGGTGGCGCAGTGGATAAGGCACCAGCCCTGGAGTCAGGAGTACCTGAGTTCAAATCCGGTCTCAGACACTTAATAATTACCTAGCCTTGTGCAAGCCACTTAACCCCATTGCCTTGCAAAAAAAACCCTAAAAAATAAAAAAAAGACTGAATCTAATTCTATGATTACAATATAAGGTTCTAAACTGGACATTTTGGAGTATAAATGGAAAAGAAGGGGGAGATAAAATAGACTTCATGTATTAAATAGACATATGATTTCAAGAAGGTGGGAGCTATATCCAATGGTATGAGTCATCACTCCAGTATGCCATCTCTGCTTTTTTTGGTTCTTGTCCATGGCCTCTTGTGAATTTCCTATGGCAAATCTATTCAACACATGAAAAGTTTTTTTGGGTCTTTTAAACTTCTTGAATATCATTGCAGCAATTAGATAATGCATCTGTTATCTCTTGTCCTTGTAGTTTGACCAGCCTTCTTCTATTCTAACTTGATATTTCTTGGATGATAGCCTCCATACTATTTCTTGCATGAAAGCATCATTTATAAGATGTTATACCTTATATACCCTTACCATGAGTTTTTTCACTTCCATTTGATACATCCATAATTTTGACCTTTTCAGAGCTTGTACAATTCTTTGGTTTTTAGCAATATAATATTGTTGGTAATATTGTTGGTAATAAGACTTCTTTTCTTGGAAATAGACAAACTTGGGGCCTTTAAAAAAGACTACATCATCTGTCAAATGGAATGTAGACCAATTTCCTATTCAACTACAACTTCATTGTCTTATTTCCAATGACTATTCAAGTATTCAGGATTATTTAAATGAGCTTCCCATGAAGCTCCATGCTTTTTTTCCCCCCTGAACAATGGAAAACCTTCATCAATTTATTTTTTCTTGCATGGGTTGTTAGGTCATTTGAGCATGTGGTGTATTTACTTGTTGCAATGAACACACTGAAAGCTACAAATTGGAACTTGAGGACTTTCACTTTATATAGACATTGACTTCTGTTTGTATGCTCCATAGAACATCCTTTATGGTAAACAAATTTGAGGGGTGGCTAAGTGGTGCAGTGGATAGAGCACTGGCCCTGGAGTAAGGAATACCTGAATTCAATTCCGGTCTCAGACACTTAATAATTACCTAGCCTTGCAAAACAAACAAAACACAAATTTGAGATAATATTTGATTTGAAATTCAGTTGGTACTGGATAATCAGAAGTTCAAGGAGAGATTGAGTCCCCTTCCTAGTCAAATTCACTCCTTTTATTGGCATTACATTTTGCTTGTTTCCTTAGGTCAGATAAAGGAAAGCTTTGACATATAAATTTAATAGGTTCACTGGTCTAGAAACAGGTGACCCTGGAAGGACTTCAACTCTTGACATAAACCAGTTGGGTTTGGTCCTGGGGGAGCTTGTTTCCCAAGTAAAGGTTTTTAGACTTTTTTCTCATTTTCTTTGGCTTGCTACATTAATCCTAAGAATAATCTCCTAAAACCTAGGTATGACTTTCATCTAAGATCTCCCCTAAAGTATTCTCTTCTGGAAAATTTAGTCAATGTGTGCTGTTATGCAGTTGTTTCCAACTCTTTGTGAGCCCATATGTGATACTAGAGTTGTTTACCATTTCCATTTCTAGGGGATTAAGATAAAGAGAGGTTAAATGACTTGTCCAGGGTCACATAACTAGTAAGTTTTTGAGGTCATATTTTAACTCATGTGGTCCTGACTCTAGGCTCAATGTTCTATCCGCTAGGTATCTAGCTACCTAGATACCTCACCTGTTCAGAGAAGGTAATATCAGGTAAAGGACATCTATTTTTTCCTATACCACAAGAAGTTTTTAAAAAATGTCTCTTAACACACTTAATCAAAATGTGACTGCTGAACAGATATTTTACATTCACTTTAGAGATATATTGTCTGAACAACTCATAAAGATGAGGGCAAACCTGGGCAGGGATAGGAATTTAGCTCCTCAGTTGCAATATCTTCTTTTTTTTCCCTAGTAGTGATATATCTTCTCTTCTGAGAAGCACTGCCATCACAGGAATCATCTTCCATTGTCCAACTGTAACATGAAACTCCTGATTTCTCAGATTCATGAGGCTATATCAAGAGCTGAACTCATCCATCTCTTAGAATTACTATTAGTCAACTGTGCTTAAGAAACAATGAATAACGGGGATTTGAAGGTCATTCCCAGTTTTGGTCAATTTCAAGTTTCTTAGTGCCCTCTGCTCCTAGGCACCATATCTGCTACTGGGGAGTATGAAGTGAGAGAGAGATCTTATCCCCTAGGGAGAAGTACAAAGGAAAGTTGGCATTATCTGTCTCAGGAAAGAAGTTATTGTATAAAGAAGGAAGCCATTTCTCTTTGCTATTTATTGCCCAAGAAGAGCTAACTGTTTTTTCTCCTTTACTCATCAATCTTCTTTTCCATGTCCCTACAAACTCCCCAAGCCCCATCAGAAGAACTAAAGAATCAACCATGAGTCTGTGATTGGATAATTTTTAACAAGGATCCAGAGCACCTATGTCCTTCAGCCAAAGCAACTGCTCCCACTATGAAGTAAATATATTAATCCAAATCATTCTCCATTTATATGTTAAAAATATATCAAAGAAAATGATCCTGATTATCATGCAAATTGTTGGTGTGTTTGTCAAGGCAAGGTAATGAAAGTATTCTTTTTACTGAAGATCCAAGTCGGATCAGTTAATAGTTGTACAGCATAGAACCTTTAGTTCTTTTTCTGATCTGAAATGATTCATCAGTATTTTTTTCTCTTTTGAAGATACGTTTTTAAGTTATTTAAAAATTTTGATTAAGTTCCATAAAATCATAATTATTTTGCAAGAAAATATATTTTATGCAAATGTGTGAAACTCAGTTATCATCATCTGGGTAATTCATTTTCAGAGTGCACATCACTTATTTTAACCATGTACTGCAGCAAAATAATGTGGGAAAAGAGTTTATTTGAATTTATATTTAACTGTTGACAAGAGTGCCAAAGACACACAGTATGATTACAACCCACATAATAAATGAGAAAGAAATAGCATGAATGACCCTTATTAAATTCATTAATGTTTCATTTACAACACATTACTTATTCCAATTATAAAATAAATACAAACAAAGTATAATTTATCCTAGGGAACCTGAGGAGGAAACAACCTAGTCAACCATGCTGTTAATGAAGACCACTGTGAATTGTTTTAGTCTTGTTGATAATAAATGAATTCCCTGACAATGCAACTAATTTTCATTTCATCCCAATACATTTTAATTGAAATAATTATTTCACTTTTCATCTTCAATTTGACAGAATTTTATTCAATTTTGAGGAAAATTATCTTTTAAAGTGAAAAAATAAGATCATGATACTTCTGTTTTAAAATGCTATAATTAATAATTTTAGAATAACCTGTTATGTTATTTTTATTTTTTAATATTTTTCCATATATATATCACTTACTGTTAATGCTAAAGTATTTTATTTTCCCATGATGTCATCTTTATCATGACTGTCATCTTTGACTCATTCCTTTTCTTCATCTCATATCCCAGCAATTGGCAAGTCTTTTCAGTTTTTCCCACAAACTTCTCTCTTGTTTGTCAGTCTGTCAATTTATTGACTGATGAAATAAAAGTTGGCATTTAAATAATAAATGAGACTTAAGCTAAATGTACTTCATATCTCACTTGATAGCCTAAAATTAAAAATTTTAAATAGAATGTTTCTTTTTTAAAATTTGCACCATTTCTAAATAAAATATTTTCTCAAAGGTTACATGCTTAAATGTCAAATTTTAACTACAAGTCACAACAATAATGTCAAGACTTGTGATTTCTTGTACAGCAGAACTGTAGAATAGTTTTATGCTTCTGCTGCTAGAGAATGAAGTCACTATTGTGTGTATCAGGGGGTCTCAGGATTTTGAATCAAAAAGTAAAAAGATATTTTTATATGGCAGGGCTGTGTCATGTAGTATCAAGTTTTTAAATCCATTGGCCAAGATTATTTCTAATTTTTAATTGTCTTTAATTTATTTACACATTGCTAAAATATTCTTGTTGTAAGGGTAAACATAATATAACCTCCCCCCCATAAAAATGTAAAACTTCATGAGAAATAAAGTGAAAGAAAGAGAAAATGTGTTTCAGTCTGTGTTCTTATACCATCAACTCTCTCTGGGGTGGTTCACATTCCTTGTCATAAGTCCATTATAGAAGTTACTTCCATATTTTCCACAGTTGCTGTTGCCTATTGTAATTCTCTCCATCCATTCCTCTCCACCATCTATTATATTTTCTTTCTAATTTCACTCTGTCCCTCTTCAAAAATGTGCTAGGGGGTAGCCAAGTGGCTCAGTGGACAGAGCACTGACCCTGGGGCCAAGAGGCCCCAAGCTACATCCTGTCTTAGAGACCCAGCAATCACCCTGTCCCATGGTCCCAGACAGTCTACCCAATCCCACCACCTTTCAAAAAGTGAAAAAGAAAATGTATTATATCCAACTATCTTCTCCTATGATCTATCCTCTGCTCTATCACCTACATTCCCCCCTCCCTTCCCCAGTTCCCCTTCTCCCCTTTCTCTTCTATATTTCTATGCTCTATTGAGCATATGCTGTTTCCTTTCTGAGACATTTCCATTGAGAATTAAGGCTCCCTCATTCGCCGTCACCTTCCCTCCTTCTATATCATTGCAAAAGCTATTTCTTGACTCTTTTACATGAAATATCTTAGTCTATTCTACCTCTCCTTTCCTTTTTCCCAGTACATTTCCTTTTTTATCCATTCGACTCCATTTTGGTATATTTTACCTTCAAATTCAGCTCCCTTCTGTTCCTTGTCTATATCAACTCTTTCTACCTGCTCTATTAAATGAGAAGGGTTATATGAGTATTATCCCATAGAGGAATACATGCAGCTCATCATCGTACTTGAAGATGAGACTTTCTGTTCAGGTCCAGTTGTTTCAACAGGAATATTTGAAATTCCCCTGTCTCATTAAAAATCTTTCTTTTCCCCTAGAAGAGGATGTTAAGTTTTGCTGGGTAGTTGATTCTTGATTGCATTACAAATTCTTTTGCCTTCTGGAATATTATATTCCAAGACCTATGAGCCCTTAATGTAGATGCTGTTAAATCTTGTGTGATCCTGACTGCAGCTCCATGAAATTTGGATTGTTTCCTTCTGGTTCCTTGTAATGTTTTTTTCTTTGACTTGGGAGTTCTGGAACTTGTCTATAATATTCCTGTGGGTTGGTTCTTTTTTATTTTTTGGATCTCTTTAGGGGGGGGAGATGGGTGGATTCTCTCAACTTCTATTTTGCCCTCTTCTTCCAGGATATCAGAGCAATTTTCCTGTAGAAATTCTTTAAACATGAAGTCAAGGCTCTTGTTCTGATTGTGACTTCCAGGTATCCCAATAATTTTTAAATTATGTTTCTTGGATCTGTTTTCCAGATCACTTGTTTTTTTCATTGAGATAGTTTACATTTTCTTCTAGTTTTTCATTCTTTTGGTGCTGAATTATTGTGTCTTGATTTCTCACAAAGTCCTAAGTTTCCTTTAGCTCCATTCTGCATTTGAAGGATTTGTTTTCCTCAAAGAAGTTTCTTTTCTCCTTTTCCATCTGTCCAGTTCTGCTTTTTAAAGCATTCTTCTCCTCAATAACTTTTTTTAATCCATTTGACCTAAACTGGCTTTTAATATGCTATTTTCTTAAGCATTTTTTTGGATCTCATTGACTAAGCTGCTGTTTTTCCTTCATCTCTCTTCTTTCTCTTCCCAATTTTTCTTCTACCTCCCTTATTTGATTTTCAAAATAATTTTGAGTTCTGTCATAGCCTGAGCCCAACTTCTATATTTTTTGGACTCTTTAGATGCAGAAGTTTGGACTTTCTCATTTTCAGAGTCTGTGGTTTGGTCCTCCATAGGACCAAAATAATTGTCTATGGTCAGGTTCCTTTCTTTTCCTGCTTACTCATTTCCCCAGCCTGAGCCTGGTTTTGGGGTGCTTCCTAAACTTTTGAGTATTATTGGGACACCTCCCACAAGGATCTCAGTATGTGAGATTCTGACTGCTCTCCTGGTCTATTGAATGACCATAAGAGCACCCCTCTGCCCTGAAGCTGTGAGAGGGGTCCCTGCTCTATGGGGAGCCCAGATTACTGCCAGAGTCTGAATATGATCAAATCCCCAGAGTCCTGTCCCAGGGACAGAGGACGGATCTTGGCAATCTCCCTCCACTCCCTTACCTTTCCTGGGAGGCTTCTGCTGGGCGGCTCCACAATCCTGCTTCTATCTCCTAGGATCTAGGTTGCACTGAGGGTTGTGGCAGTGCTGAGGAAGGTCATGCTGGCCTGGACTTCACACTGGCTCTGGCAGAGGTCTCCCTACTAATCTTTCAAGTTGTGCTTGGTGTTCCTTGGGTTGGCAGGTTAGGAAACTGCTTCTGCTGCCAGGAACCAATGCCCCCAGGGACCCAGGTGCCCTGGAGCTATTCCCAGAAGGCAGAAGCTACTTCAATCCAGAGCTTCTGCCCCCTCCAATTCCATGGAACAGAACCTTCCCACTATTTTTCAGGTTACCCTGGGCTAGAGAATTGCCTCACTGGATTGTTTGGGGGGTTTCAGTCTCTGGAAAATTTAGTTAGAGCCATGATTTAAGGTTTTTGAAATAATTTTGAGAGAGCTCCTAAGAAAGACTGTTTTCCTGCTACCATCTTAGCTCTGCCCTTCTATAGTTGGGTTTTATCTCCCCATTTGTTATTTCTAAATTAAATTGGTGTGTCAATATTATTCTTTTCCTAGTTC
Organism: Macrotis lagotis; assembly: GCF_037893015.1. Lineage (NCBI taxonomy): Eukaryota > Metazoa > Chordata > Mammalia > Peramelemorphia > Peramelidae > Macrotis > Macrotis lagotis. The sequence continues at coordinate 176,066,056 of NC_133658.1, read as the reverse complement.
CTCTTTGGATAAGTTCTAACAAAGTAATAGTAATAATAGAGAAGTTGTAAACTATAGTGATTACGATGTCAACTTCGATCAGCTATCTTTGGGATGATAATGACATCATGACAATGGACAAGTCACTGAAAGTCTTGGAATTATAGCTATCTTTCTCAAAACTGTTAGTTATAGAGGAATTATTTGCTAATATGCCTCCTTTGGAGTCTCAACAGGGGAGATCTGAGTCAGGTGATCTTTTTACTTTGTTTACTTTTTTAAAATTTTAAAAATTTATTTATTTTTGAATTTTACAATTTACCCTATCCTCACCCCCCCACAGAAGGCAGTCTGATAATCTTTACATTGTTTCCATGCTATACATTGATCCAAATGGAATGTGTTGTGAGAGAAATCATATCCTTAAGGAAAAAAATAAAGTATAAGAGAGGTTGCAAAATTCCAAAAGATAATTTTTTTTAAATTAGAGGTAATAGTTTTTGGTCTTTGTTCAAACTACACAATTCTTTCTCTGGATAAAGGTGGTATTCTCCATCACAGATACCCCCAAATTTGATTGTTGCACTGATGAAATGGGTAGGTCCATTAAGACTGATCAGCAGATGATCTTTTTTAAAAAAAACTCAGAATTCTATAATATTTGGAAGACTTGCAAAGTATTCTCTCCCAAAACCTCTTGAGACAAATAATATAGATATTTTCCTAATTTTACAGATGAAGATTCTGACTCAGAAAGGATAAGAAATTAGACCAATGTCATACAGTAAGTCATGGAAATATCTTTGGTGTTATAGAGAAATGTAACTAACCATTGACACTCAAAATAAAAGAATCTTCTATTAATATTGCCAAACAAAAAAATTAGGTATATTATTGAAGTATACTCTAAACTCAGCTGATTAAGTTTTGAAAATTTTTCTACTGATTAGTTTTGGAAAGTTTAGTTAATCAATCTAATAGTCATTTATTCATTCAACTATTTTTTAAAGCAGCTTCTATATACAAAGCATTGGGAACAATATAAAGATAATTAAAGTACCTATTACATATGAAGTGTTGTGAGGAACACAAAAGAATCATGACATGCACCCAATCTTCAAGGTATTTTGCAGTTTGATTTTAGCAGATAGGGTGAGAAAAATGTGAATATGCTAATGGTTACTTAATATATTGGACACTTAAATGTTTACTCTCAAAATGTAGTGTGAAGATTAAGTGAAAGGAGATATCACATCTACCCAGGACTGTGAAGAATAGATTCAAGGAGAAGGGATTTGAGTTGGATCTAAGAAAAGAATTTTATTTGGCAAAGAATATCAGAGGGAGGACAGTGACATAGAGGTTTGAATGCACAGTCTTTTTGAATCAACCACTTTGCCTAATATTGAGCATTCATTCAATTTGATGTAGCAAGTATTGATATCTTCATCTGTATCTTCATCTATAAAATTAGGACAATACCCATACTAGTGTTGGTGTTGGACATACAAAAAGATAATAGAAAAGTAATCCTGATTTCAAGTCACTGAAAGTAAGAGTATGGCAATGGAATCAGAGATTTACAACAAGAGGTGATCTTAGAAGCAAGACTTGTTCAAGTCATGTACTTAATAAATAGCATTGATAGGATTCAAACCTATGCCTTCCTTAGATTGTCAGATATTCTATCCACTCCATATCTTATTGCTTCTAGGGAGCAGTAAGGATAGATTGGAATTAGGTGCACAGGGGAAAAAAATGCATGCATCCCAAAAGTTTGTTCTATCTTAACAATTAATCTGTTTGACATTATCTTTGTAGCCCCAGTACCAGAGTTGCTTGAAGGGTCCTTATTATCTACTTAACTCAACTCCCCATTCTCAAACCTGAGAAATAGTGTGATAGCCATTTCTTATTTATAAGCACTTAAGAGTTTATGAACAATAGATCACACATAACAGTAGCAATTTGACAGCACAGTCTTTGGTATTTCTTTCAATAGTCTTTTGATTCTCCTTCTATTTTGAGTCTCTTTCTCCCATCAGCTGCTTGAAAACCTCCTCAAGGATTCAGTGCTGGGAATACCTGTCAAATCACCTTGAAAATATTGAAAATATCTTGAAAAATATCATTTACATATATATGTTATAATATGACTGTCATATATAGGATGGTTATAGGTGTGAATCATGGCTAGATCTGGTTGAGAGGATTATGAATTTCAGAACTTGAGGAACCTAGGTAGAATGTAGAGTTGATTGTGATATGAGTCTAAGCTTTCTCCAACTTTTTTGGGGGTGTAGAACTGTCCAGAAAGGTGAGAATTCACTTTATGCATATTAAGAGGATCCTAGGATAATCTATCTTATCTGGAAGAAACAAAAGTAAGGGAGTGCTTGTTTATCTATATTGATGAAATCGATGTCTGGAGTAGTTTCTGAATTATTTTTTTAATGTAAAATCAGACATTTACAAAATCAAAGCCTTTAAAAGTTATATGAGATGTCACAATCTATCCATCCCAATCTATTCCTGAACAAGGCTATGGTTGACCTAGCTTTTGCCTGAGCTTTCCTCTAGTAGGCAAGTTGCTATTTATTTTAGGTAGTTCATTTCATCTTTGAACAGCTTCAAGTGTTCAAAGTTTGTCCTAATTTAGAAGTTAACACCTAAATATGCTATTGGTGTCCAAGCAGAAAAGATCTAATGCCACTTCCACATGAAAACCCTTCAAATACTTAATAATTATTATATCATCTCCAGTCTCTCAACATCTAGTTTACTTTTTCTGTACTTGTTCTAGTTTGATACTACATTTCCCAAAATATGATGTCTAAATTTGGAAGGAAACAAAAATGTAATTTGATCTGTTTCATTTCATGAAGATAGGTGAGACACTCTTATTATCCCCATTTGATGAGAAAGCTAAAGGTCCATGGTTATGGTTCCTTATATTTGCCTCTGCTGCTTTCTCATGGTGTAGAGTTGAGTTTCAGAAACTGTAGTGCCATGTCTAAAAGTATTCCAACAATTAGAAAGAGCTTATATGTATCTGTTGCCTGTACCAGCCTAAGTTTGGTTAGAATAAGCACAATTAGTTAAAATTAGCACATCCAGGATGATTGATTTTTAAGTTATAGCAACCCATGAAAACTGTAAATTAAAAGATAGTTATAAATTCCATTGAATAAGGAGAAAACTTACAATAATTTTTTATTAAGTGCCTATTGTATTCTAGAAGCTGTGAGGTATTGGGAATATATAAAGGCAAAAAAAACCAGTTCTTGCTCTCAAGTTGTTCACAGTTTAATGGGATAAACTATTGGGTATTTATAATATAAAGGGATAAACATCAGCATCTTATAACATATCATGAAATGCCAAATTTGTAGTCATTACCAATCATTTTTTCCAATTTGCTTTACAAATTCTGTGCTTGTTATCCATTGTCCCCATCAGCTGTCACAATCCCATTCAAAGTACCAATTAGAAATTAGGAGACCTTGGTTCTAGTCCTGCTTTTTTTAATAGTTAATTTAAAGGTTTTGGACAAGTTACTAATTGTCCATTTCTGGGCTTTTCTCACTAAATGAAATATTGTACTGAATAGTTTCAGAGGTATTTTCAAGCTGTAATATTTGATGATAGTGATTTCTGGGATGAAATGAGTATTTTAATAATTATTCTGTTTTGATTCTAAAATTGTGACTTTTCATGGAAAAGTAAGAAATATTTAAGCAAACTTTACAAAGCTAAAATAAAATGTTCAATATGTCTCAGTTCTTCATTCAAAAAAATTACCCTTCTTCAGAAGGGATAATTAATAAGGGGTAACAATAAAGAAGATTAAAAATCAGGAGATTAGCAACCTTATATAAGGTAGTAATACTGTAATCAAGGTAAATCTATAATTCACTGGGAAATACATTATCTCTGTATTGATCTAGTATTATGTACACTATTCCAGAAAGACAACTTACATTTTTTTTCTTTCTGTCTGTAATATATCAACTTGGGAGAGGGAAAGATAGAGGGATAGGGATATATTAAAAAGGCAGCTTGGGGCCTTGCTTCAATCTTTCTATTTGTTGAGAAAAGAATAACACCTGATACAGGGACAAATCTTCTTTTAGCAAATCTAAATTAGGTCAGAGATGAGGGTAAATATGAGGCCTATTTCTGATAAAGCATAAACATAAATGACTGCTGAGCTTTTTAAATGTTGAAATTTGCCTATAAGCTGGTAAATCTCTCTGAGGAAATACATTTTCCAACCTGAAAGACTATACCCCAAAGTAATTATGAATCATTTGGAAGAAGTATATAGATATTGTGGCTCACTGCAAATGGCCTTGGATCAGGACTTAGAAGACTGGGGATCTAGAATTATTTATACAATTTAATTTGGGGAAGTTATTAAAATTCTCTAGAACTAAGTTTTCTTATTTGTAAATTGAGAGTAATTGTTGTGAAGTTGTGGAGATCAAAGTAAAAGATGCTTTATATGAGTACTTTGAAAATTATATCAGTTGAGTTTATTATTTGAATTTGTTATCATCACATGATCCTTGGAGATGTAGAATAGATTCAGTTAGAGGATATGGGCTCAGATCCCTGTTCTGAGACTTATCATCTGTGAACTTGAGCAGGCTAATTAGTCTTCAACATTCTTTAGTTTTCTCAATTGTAAATTAGGGTGGGTGTGATGAATTTTAAGATTTCTTTGTCCTCTAAAGCCTGTGGTCATCATCAAGAATGCTTCTTTATTAAAAGAGAGAGGCTTAGGATAATTTGAAAATAGTTATGAATGATGGAAAACAGGATAAAGTAAATAATGGTTAAAACTACCTTGTGAGAAGACATTTCTTTATGGCAAAATAATTCTAATTCTTTGAATAAGGGTAACTAGGTGGTGCAGTGGATAGAGCACTGGCCTTGGAGTCAGGAGGATGGGAGTTCAAATCCAGCTTCAGATACTTGCCACTTACTAGCTGTGTGACCTTGGGTAAGTCAATTAACCCCTATTGCCTCACACTCAGGGCTTTCACCAGTCATCTTGAGTCATATCTGGCCCTTGGACCCAGATGGCGCTGGAAGAAAAAGTGAGACTGGTGACTTAGCACAACATCCCCTTCACACATGATAATCTCCCTGATGCTGTGGTCTTCTTCGAAAATGAAGGACAAATATTATTATTGTTAATTCTTTGAATATTATTTCACACACCATTCTTAGTGTTGGCATAAAAATTCAGTGCAGCAAACATTTATCATGTTCCAACTTTATCCACAGTACTAGAGATATAAAGACAATAATCATAATCCTCAATGAGCTCATATTCTTCTGCAGGAATAGCACATGCATAGAAATATATATATATATACAAATTATATGGGATTTGGGAACCCTAACAACTGGAAACTTGACCTGAATCCTAGTACTTGATTAATATGGATTCTGGTGTTTCAAATACAAATTGTATAAAAATTGATTTTATTGGATTTTAAGATTCATTTTGATTCTCAGGAATCATTGGGGGAATGGAGGAATTTATGTTGGAGGTGGGATTATGGAATCTGGAGGTTTTATTGACTTAATACATCATGAAGAATTTCTGGCTATAATCATTGTAAATGAAGGCATACAATTTAAGAAGTAGTTAGTTTACAAATGCAGACTATTTTACAAATATCATGTAATAGCTTTTTATTCGTTAGTTACTATGATATACAAATATTTTTATCAAATACTCTTCTTTTGGGAATCACTTTCTTTGTAGCAACTTTTACCTTAAATCTTTACTTATATGATGAGGCAATATACTTTAGCATAAGGGATCAGCAATGTGCAGCATAATAATATAATTGAATATCTAGATTCTGCTTACCTCCAGTTCTATGGAATGATATGCGGTAATGAGGCAGTGAAGTAAGTTATTGGGGGGAAGTAAATGAGGGCAGTATATTTTACATACCTTTAGTTTCATACTGCTCCACTAAAACTCTACTCCCTGATGCTTTATCAAGATGTGGAAATTGTTATGCTAACAAAGTGAAATCTGGAAGACTAATTTAGCAGTTTTCCTGAATTAATGTTTTTTAACAACTACTCTACCTAAGTTTAAAATAACATGAAAAGGTTGACATCAAGTGATAGATACACTGTCCACAACAAATCATGAAAACAAAAAAGGATTGTAATCTTTTTTGGGTCATAGGAATACCTGCAATGATGAAATCACAGATCTTATGAATGTTTTAGCACACTCATCAAAATTCCAAAGATTCTAATTTGTCTTGGGGATCTTGTGCTGGTGTTTGTCCTCATAATTTGCAAATATACTTGGAAAAGGTGAAAGAGTTATCCATTCAGAATCAAAGAGACTCAGAATTGGAGAAGACTTGTGAGGCTATATATTCTGACTTCTATAAACAAGTCAATTTCTCTAGAACATGCCCCTTGGTAGTAATCCAGCCTTTGTTTGGAGTTAACTAATAAAGCAAAATTTAATAGCTCCTAATATAACCCATTCTACTTTTTAAATTGTTCTAAGTAGCCTGTTTTCAGTTTCTACCAATTGCTCCCAATTCTGCTCTTTAGAGGTAAGTAGAGCAAATTTATTTCCTCTTTTGCACATAGTCCTCTGTAGTCCTGAAGACAACTATCCTGTCCACTCAATGTTCTTTCTTATTTAACTTAAACATTACTGGTTCTTTAGGTCAGTCCTTGTGTAGGCATGATCTTGAGAAATATCACTACCTTGATTAACTTTCTCTGATGTTCTCCAACTTATCAATGTCCTTTTAAAAATACATCATCTAGAATTGAATCAGATTAATTTATGAAAAGCTTGCTATGTACCTTATAGAAGAGGCTTCATAAATTTTTGCTTACTGATTATTTTATTTGGGAAGCTCTGGGAATAGAAATAAGTAAAACAATCTCACCTAGTGAGGAGCATCCATTCTAACTGAGAGAGACAAGAAGAAAATAAATACATATATGTGTTTACATAAATGTATATAAGATGCTCATATATTTATAGAACAAGTATAAAGTAATAAACATGTAAATAAAAAGTAGTTTAATGCAAGGCAGCCACAATAAGTTGAGAATATCAAGATTGGCTGTGATTAAGATACATCTAAAAGGAAGAAAAAGAATTTTATGAGCTGGAAGTAAGGAGGGAGTTCATTTGGGACATAAGGAAGAAGCAGTTAACAAGTAGAGTTGGAAGAGGAAATGATATATAAGGAAAAGAAAGAAGACTAAATTTGGTTACCTGCCAGGAAGCTAGGAAGGAGCTTAATAAATTAAAAAGAAAAAATGGTAAAAAAAATTATGAAGCAGTCGTAAATTTATTGAGTAGGGGAATAACATGGCCAGATTTAATGAGCATCATTTTGGATTGATTTGGAGAATTACTTGAGGTATGGAGACCAATTAGGAGACTACTGAAATAATGATGCTGACAGCCTTCATGAGAGAGATCTTGTGATGATGGTAACATCAAGATCTATCAACTGATTATGTATGTGAAGTGATGGAGAAAGGGAAGTCAAAGAAAATGCCAAGGTTACAGAAAAAGTTATTGAGAGAAGTGTAGTACCTCTGACAGAAATAGGGAAGTCTGGGGAAAGGTTGGATTTGGATAAACATGAAATGTGGTTCTATTTTGAACATGCTGAGTTATAACTATGTCCTGGATAGCAGTTGAAATTTTCAATATGCAATTGGGGAAACTGGAATAAAATGTTGGATATAGAAAACAGTGAATTATCTGTAAAGAGAAGATAATTATATTCATGAGAATTGATAAGGTTACCAACAGAATGTGAAGATAGAAGAATAGACTATCTAGGACAGAGCAATATTCAATGTAGAGGAAATGATCTGGATGATGAACCAACAGAAGATACTGAGAGGAGTGATTAGAAATGTAGATGGAGAAGCAGAAGAGAATATTGTCACAAAAAGATGAAAGTATCCAGGAGAAGGTGTTAAATGCACAGATAAAGATATGTAAGAACTCAAATTCAAGTTTTTGGCAATTAAGAGATTATGAGTAACTGGATAGAGAAATTTTAGTCAAATGATAGGGTTAGAAGTATATTGCTGGAGCAGCTAGGTGACACAGTGACTTCAGCACCAGCCCCGGAGTCAGGAAGAGCTGAATTCAAATTCCACCTCAGACACTTGATAATTATTTAAATGGTGTGACTTTGGGCAAGTCACTTAATGCTACTGCCTTGCCAAAAAACTGTTAACAAAAAAAGAAGTCATGCTGCAGTGTAAATAGAGAACAGAGACTGAAAGTTGTGAGTTTATTCAATTTTTTTAGAATTGCAGAGTAAATAAGAGAATAGAAAGTGAAAGTTATGAGTTTATTCAATTTTTTGTTTTAGAATTTTGGATGAAAAATAAAGGAGATATAGAATAGTAATTTGATGGAATGGTTGGATCCGGTGAATTTTTTTAAGAATACAGGATACTTAGACATGTTTGAAGACAGTAGGGAAGAAATTAATTAGATAGGGAGCATTGAAAATTAAGGTATGGGGAGAAACAGTATTAATTGAGATGGTACTCAGCTGCAAAAGTCAGAAGATCTTTGAATCAAGAGAACATACAGCTGAATTGGTCTTGGAAAGGAAAAGTGCTTCTTCAATGACTGAGGAAAATAAAGGAGAACTGATGTTATGAGATTTGATATTATCTAGTCCTGCCAGGACAGATTAAAGGAAGACTATAACTTCTTTTGTATTAGATAATATCACTTTTCTTTTCTTATAGGTCTGAATCTGATATTTTAAACTTGTTTATAAGACTATATTTCTCCCTATTTTTTAACCTTATCAGATTCAGCCCAATATTGTTTTCCTAAGATTTTAATATCTTTTTATCCTTCAGTGTTCCACATTTTTTTCTATAAGTTTCAACATATAGCTATATTGAATTGGTACTTGATAGTTGGAACTAAATGTTTACTAAGCTTCTATTGTTAAAACTTTAATGTGTTTTCTTATCTAAATTATCAAATTATCTAAAAGGTAAAGTTAAAATACTTTGTAACCCCAAAAGCCCAACTTAAGTGCCAGCTGTTAATATTAAAAGTGCATGTTCAACATACCATTTGGATATTAATCTGACACCAAGCACTTATTAAATATCTGCTATGTACTAGGTGATGATATTGACAAATCCCTTGAGAACTTTGAACAAATACAATAAGACAAATTTAATTAGCTTATGTCATGATTGAAGAAAGATAATATATATATATATAAATATATATATATAATATAATTTGCTTATTCTTCCTATGTTGCTAAATCTTAAGAGTTTTGAAAGACAGGAAGAGAAGAGTAAGCAAAATCCACTGTGGAAGGATGAAAGCAGATTAAAAATTGAAGCAAATTTGACTTTTTTTGTGGTTGTTTTTATAAGACAATGGAGTTAAATGACTTGCCCAAGGCTACACAGCTAGTAAGTATCAAGGGGATAGGTTTGCACTCATATCTTCCTGACTTCAAGACTAGTTCTCGATCTGCTATGCCTTTACTGTCCTTGATCTTGCTATCAAATTCCTTTCTCTTTTTATGTTCACTACTTTACCTAGGAAACTAATTCTTGTGTGACAAACCTGCCATGGGAACATCTGTTACTAGAAAGAACTCTGGGGTTACTTTTAGTTCTATGCTGAATCTCCCTGACTTTGTCTCAAAACTCTCCAAATCCTGTCTCTGTTCCAGGATTCTTCCAAATTTTGATAGGAATTTTTTTAACCAGAAATGATTTAGAAACCTTTAAAATATCTAAAACCATCAAGTCCCAAAAGTGAGGTTGAAGTTGGGGTGAGAAGGGCACAGGCAGCTGAATCTAGTTCACAAAAATGAGCAATGGTAAAAATTTTTAGTAGGAGCATTTACATTTATTCTTGATTTATGTTTTTTGTTTCTTGTCTAGATACAAGTATTGCACATTGCATTATTTTTCTATGTACTGATTAATTATGCTGATTTACCTCTTAAAATACTATTTGTCTTATGGTACAACTATCTGGGGAGAGTGGGAGAAGAACCCTTGTTATAACTGTGATGATGGCATTAAGAAACCATCAGTAAAAAGCATCTTTTTTTTAAAAAGAAATTTATGAGGGAGGAAGGGGGAACAAGCCTTTGCTTTATGTATGTATGAGACACTATCCTTAGAGCTTTACAAATATTACCTCATTTAATCATCACAACAGTCTTGGGGTGTAGATGCTATTATTATCTCCATGTTACAATTGAGGAAATTGGAGCAGCTGGATGCCTCAGTGGAGAGAGCACAGAGTCTGGAGTTAGCAAGACCTGAGTTCATATTTGTCCTCCAACATTAACTGTGTAACACTGGACAAGGCACTTAACCATCTCTTTTCCTCAACTGCATACTGGAGATAATAATTTCTTCTTCCTTGGACTTTAGTGAGGATCAAATGAGATGATATTTCTAAAATGCTTAACATAATTAATCTCATGGCAGGCACTATAAAAATGCTTATTTGTTATTTGACAGAAGTTGAGTGAATTGCTCAGAGTCACATGGGTAAAATATATTTGAGGGTTGATTTGAACTTAGGTCTTCCTGACTCCAAGCCCAAAATTCTATTGACCTAACCTCCTAAATTGTTTTGGAATAAATATTACCAAAGATTAAATTTAAATTGTTTCATGAGTATTTTTTTTGTTAAGAATTTGCTAGCACTCTCTGGGACACAGGCTATCCAACACATACTGCTTTGTTTGGATTTTATCACTGAACTATTAAGAATTCAAAAATACTGTTCTAATTGAGAAATATTCCCTAAAAACCATCACAAGTAATATATTGATTAATCATTTAGAGAAATAGGGCTAGCTTTAAATAATCTATATGGTTATTTAGTATTACTAATGAAAGATTTTATGCCAAAGAAAACAAACTATGTAAATAATGTCCTTATGACTTATGTGCTGTTCTTCAGCTTAGTATCTTTTCTGTCGATCTAGATATTTAATTTAGAATATCCCTTGAGGAAATAAACTTCAGCCAGCACTGGCTTATGGTCTTCTGAAAAAATGGTGTATTATCAGATCAACAATTTCAAAATTCTTGTGGGTAAGAGTGAATAATTGCATCAAAAACTGCATCTAGAAAAATGATATCAGTATTTGCTATGACTTTGGTCAAGTTAATTCATGGTATTTTTCTCCCCCCCCAAAATGAAGGGATAACTCTGACTTCTAAGATCCTTGCCATTTTTCCTCATCAGTGATTGTAAGTAAGGCAAGTAGTCTCTAATTTCTCAAAAGGCCAATATTTAATGATTCCTAGGGAAAAGAAAACCTCTCCAGTATATTTTTGAGATTGAATTTTCTTTGCCTGCTCCAATGAAAAAGTTAGTTGCTTTGAAGACAAATTAATATGTGGTATCTTCACAAACTTAGCTATATTTAGGAACTTCCTTGAATCATGCCATAAAATCAATCATTCATTGTACCATAGGGCAGAGATTCCAAATTGGAAGGGTCCTTCCTCCATTTTCTATGCATTTTCCATGGTACCTTTTGTGGCAACTCACAGAAAGTAGAAGCAGCTTTTGATTCCATGTACCTAATTATCCCTCACAAACAAATAGATATTAAGTACTTGATTCCTCAGTCAAGTGAACATGGGAACTTTTCTTTTATTACTTTAAAATAATATATGGGATTCTTCTCTCCCCTCATTGATGCTCTTCTTTTTTCACTTTAAAAGTTCTGACTCCAGTATGCCTTACCTGCTTCCAGTTTTGCTACTGGATTCTGGATACTATTTGCTGCATTAAACCTGCTGAAAGAGAGGAAAGGGAATGAAGAATTGAATATGAATAGCCTATGAACCAGTTTCAGAGGTGGTCTTGTAAGCATCATTCTCAATTTTCTGTCACTCCCATCTAGATACATGAGGAATTTCTGTCACTTCTGTTCCTGTCTCCCATCCTTACCTCACTCCAAACACAAGTGCTTCAGTGTTTCTTTGAAATATAGATGCATTTAAGTTTAAACGTTTTGGGTATTTCAAATCCTACCACTATCACTAATATATATTTCTCTTGCCATACTAAATCAAAGTGAGGAAAAAAATAAAGGTCTTCCCATGAAGTGGCATGTGGGGCAATGTGAGAAGGACATTAAAATCCCTAGTTTGTTTTCAAAATAAATCTGTTCTTTGTATGTGTTGATTTCAGAAAAATCTGATTTCTTTTCCTTGCTCAGACACTTACTATTTATTAGCCAAGAAAAATTAGCTGAGAGACACAAAACATGTCATTTAAGCATGATTTCAATTTCATTATACTTAAAATAAGAATATTGATAACACCTACCTTGCAGATTTATTGTGAGGATCAAGGAACATAATGTATATGAAATGCTTTGCAAACTTTGAAATACTACATAAATTTGATCTACCATCATTATTAATAACAGTACGACAGTGATAAAAAAAGAAAATCTTCAAAGGTTTTTTTTTATTTCATATAAAGGCACTAAGAGAAAGAATATGAAGCTTTATTTTCTGATTAAAGGGAGGTAGAAAAGAAGGAAAATCTTGGTTGGAAGCAAGGGATGCTGATATTTTAAAAGGGAAAAAGTAGTTTAATAATTGGAAATCTTCAAGTTAAAGTAAAAAGAGAGTGGTAGGAAGTTAATCAAGAATGATAAAGTGGGGTCGGCTAGGTGGCACAGTGGATAGAGCACTGGCCTTGGAGTCAGGAGTACCTGAGTTCAAATCCAACCTCAGACATTTAATAATTACCTGTGTGACCTTGGGCAAGCCACTTAACCCCATTGCCTTGCAAAAACTAAAAAAAAAAAAGAATGATAAAGTGAGGGGGCAGCTAGTGGCACAGTGGACAGAGCACTAGTCCTAGAGTCAAGAGGATCTGAGTTCGAATACAGCCACAGACACTTAATAATTGCCTAGCTGTGTGACCTTGGGCAAATCACTTAACCCCATTGCCTTAAATAAATAAAAAAATTTTTAAATACCTAAAAAAGTTAAAAAAAAGAATTATAAAGTGTTCCTAGGTGATTATGCTGATAGGAGGCACCCACTGTCAGGAATCTTCATTCTTTTAATTGGATTAATATTTATAGAATATTATTGGAGAATTTGAAATCCTTTTCACATTCCTTACCTGTTTAATCCATATTGCAAATTTTATCTTAAAGTGTATGTGTTTTGGGTAACAGTGGTCAATTTATTTTTATTATCCCTTCTGCTAAAACAGTAGCATTCAGATAGAATTTAATTTACTTCACTGGAGACCTGGAGTTCATAGTGCTTAGAAGGAGGGCAGGTAGGTGATGACATCAGATTTGGAAATAATGAAATGAGATGTATTTCAAATTATTGTAGGTAAAGGGACGACTGACTAGTGGCTTTATTGTTTAAAGTAATTATATTCTAAAACATTTTATAAACTAAATTTCTTTCTATTTTATGGAAATATTAAATTTATGTATATTTGCTTGAAGTGAAATGTATCTACTCTGATTCTGTATGTGATAAAACTTTTAAAATTTTCATAAAGAAATCAAGAAAATAAAAAAATAATAAATTAAGCACATAATCTATAGAATGCAATGCAATAAAATAATAAGAGAATTTTGAAGAAAAGATTGGGATTTAAATGGAAGTAAAATATAATTTTAAAGAGTGACTAGGTCAAGAGTTAATCAAAGAAATGTTAAATAATTTTGTTGAAGTAAATCCAGTGAACTAATATGCCAAAATGGTTGGGAGCCAGCCAAAGTAGTTCTTATAGGGAAATTTATATTATTATACATTTTCATCTATAAAAGTGAAAATCAATGAATTTTGCTTGCAACTATAAAAAGATTCAAAAAAATCAAGACACCCAAGTAAATATTAAAGCAGAATATCTGAAAGATCTAAGAAATAAAAATGAAAGTAAAAAATTGAGCTGATTATAAGATAAAGGTGCTTTTGTAAATACTATTAAAATACTATCTATATATTTTATTTTTAAATTTATTTAGTATTTTATTTTATTATAAATTTATTTTTTTTTATCTTTTCTTTTTAAATTTTGAATTCTAAATTCTTTCCTCTATCATACCCACTGAGAAGGCAAGCAATATAATATTAATTATATTTGTAAAATCATGTAAAGCATCTATATTACATATTTCAAAAAAGCAATAAAATAAAGTAAGAATATCATACTTTAATTTGTACTTAATTTATCAGTTCTCTCTCTTTGAGCACAAAGAATTTTTTTATCATGTCCTTTGTCATTTTTTTGGATCATTGTACTGATCAAAATAGTAAAATCTTTCATTTGATCATCATTACCATTTTGCTGTCACTATGCACAATGATTTCACTTTATTTTGAATTAGTTCATGTAGTTCTTGCCAAGCTTTTCTGAAACTTTTTCCCTCCTCATTTCCTTTATAAATGATCAACTGCAACTTATTGAGTCATTTCTCAATTGAAGAACATATGCTTGATTTGCAGTTCTTTTGCCAACACAAAAAGAGTTGTTATAAATAGTTGTACACTTTAGTCATTTTCCCTTTTTTTTGTTTAAATCTTTTTGAATACAGATCTAGCAATAACTGTTTTATACACCTCTCACTACTAAAACCAGCAGTTCACTAGTTTACCTATTTTTCTCTCATCCCCTTCAACTTTTGTCATTTCTGATAAGTGTAAGGTGGAATTTCAGCTGTTTTAATTTCCATTTTTTATTTTTTTTTTGAGGGGAGGTATTAAGAACTAAAAATTTCACTTCAGAAATAGATTTGAGAAATCAGGTTTTCATTTCAGTGGTAGTTTTTTTTAACACTGAGTGTCAGGTCATAACTGTATTTGAGAATTCAGATTGCTGCATCAAAATTCATTTTGGCATCATAATGTTATGTCAGATATGGAATTGTGATCTCAGAATGCCAAATCAGAAAAGAAATTTCAAAATCAAAATTTTGTTTTGCCTTTAATTTAAAAAAAAAACAGACATTCTTGGGGCGGCTAGGTAGCGCAGTGGATAGAGCACCAACCCTGGAGTCAGGAGTACCTGAGTTCAAATCTAGCCTCAGACACTTAATAATTACCTAGCTGTGTGGCCTTGGCAAGCCACTTAACCCCATTGCCTTGCAAAAAAACCAACAAAAACCAGACTTTCCAACTGGTAAGGTATTAAGAACTCACAATTAGATTTTAGAAATAGCTTGAACAATTCAAGTTTTCATTTCATTAGTGATTTTTTTATAAGTTAGAATGTCAGATCAGAACTGGGTATTAGAATTCAGATTATTACATCAAAAATTCATTACAACATTATAATGTGTCATATATAGAATTGATACCTGAGAATGCCAGATAAAAGAAAATTTATAAATCAAAATCTTCAGTTAGCCTTTAATTTAAAAAACAAGAATTTAAACAGGTCAGTTATTCAGAATCAGCATTTCATTTCAGAAATACAGTAGAGAATTTAGAGTTTCATTTCAGTTTTGGTTTGTAGAATACAGAATGTCAGATTAGAGCTATATATTAGAATTCATATTGTTTAAACAAAATCATCATGACATCATAATATTACATTATATATTCTGATTTTTAATCCATTCTGCTACCTGCTTCTCCTTTTTGGGGGGAGTTAATCCCATTGACATTTTCTCCTTGCCATCTTTCCCCATTTATATTTTTCTCTTTCCTTTCCTCTTATTCCTGCTCAACAAAGTTTTACTCCCTTTCCCCTTTAACTTTTCTTTTAAATTTTAGCCTTCACTTTCTTTTCACTTATACCTTTACCTTCCCTTTTATCAGTCCCTTCTTTCTTTTTCTTTCCCTTCCCTCCCACTTCCCTTTAGAGTAGGATAGATTTTTTAAAATTTATTTATTTTGAATTTTACTATCTTTCCCCTAATCTCACTTACCCCCCCCCCCCGAAGGCAGTCTATTAGTCTTTATATTGCTTCCATGGTATATATTGATCCAAGTTGAATGTGATGAGAGAGAAATCATATTGGATAGATTTTTAAACACAAATGAGACTGTATTTTTATTCCCTCTCTGGGTCAAATCTATTGAATAGGAGTTATTCAGTGTTCACACCCTCCCTTTTTTCCCTCTAATATTATAAATTTTTACCCCTCTTCACCTGGTATTATTTAGCAGTAGAAGTATTATCAGTCAAAGTGCCATCAATCAAAGGTTGATTGCCTGATAAGTTCAAAGTACTGTCAATCAAAGTATAATCACATGTTTGATTGATTACTTGATTGTTTGGTATATAGCATTGTCTCATAGTCATTAAGTACCCTCCCCTCTTGTCTCATTAGAAATACACTTCTCAAGAGTCGTGAATCACATGAAATTATAATCATTTTGTACCTTATCCCCTTTTCAGTTATCCTCCAAGGACACATAATCCTCATGAGCCAAAGCATTACGCAAAGTCAAATCATTTCATGAACCATTTGTACCCCCCAGTCCCCCCCCCCCAGTCATGCCTCCCCCCACTTTAGTCCCCCAACCATGGTACTTAAATCCTAGTTAAATGAAGTATGGATTAAGTCCCACTCTTCTAAGGTTCCCACCCTCTGCCTCTAAAATCACTTCTCATTTACTTAACTATATAATCTCTAAGTGCTAGGCAGGTCTCTCTGAAGAACTAGATTGGAAGATATGGGAGACACTGACTCTGGACCACCCAGCATAGGATGTCCTTAACAGAGAAAATGCTAACCTTTATGGGTAAGACAGGATTAAACTGAGACACATAAATTTAGAGGAAACATCCCAGTTTTTCATCTGGGCTTTTTGTCTCAAAGATAGTGATGTCATCTTGTTCAATGGAAAGATAAGAACCAACCATACCCATATTTTCTAAATCCTGTTTCTTCAGTTGTATTCAACTCTTTAACTATCCTAAGAGAAATACAATTCTCAAGAGTTGCAAATGTTATAGCTTCCCTTACTGGACTGTATACAATTTGATATTCTTGAGTAACATTTTTCCCCTTCACATTTACCTTTTTATGCATGTCTTGAGTTGTGTAATTGGAGATTGAAATCTCTGTTCAGTTCTGATCTTTTTATCAGGAAACTTTGGAAATCCCCTATTTTGTTGAACATTCATCTTTTCCCCTGATCAAAAATGCTCTATTTTGCAGGGTAGTAAATTCTTGGTTGAATATGAATTTTTCTAATGAAATTAAATAAAGATTAAAACATCTCTAAAGTACCACCTATCACACCTATCAGACAGCCAAATATGATGGAAAAGGAAAATGTTGGAAAGGATATAGGAAAACTGAGGCACTAATGCACAGTGGAATTTTGAATTGATCCAATTATTCTGGAGAGAAATTTGGAACTATGCCCAAAGAGTCATAAAACTACATTCCTTTTAAAATAATTTCTAGCATTTTTTTGTATGGTAATAGCTTTGATTTTTTCTGAAAGTTTTGTTTTTATCCTGTGACCATTCATCAATTGGGAAATGGCTCTTATTTTTATAAATTTTTACTCAGTTCAATATTCAATAGATATTTGAAAAATGAGGTCTCCAGAGAAACTTCCTGTTAAAATTTTGATATTACTTTATTGTGGATTGTACCTTTTAGCATAATGCAGTTTCCCTAATTATCTTTTAAGATCAGTCCTATTTTTGTTTTTGCTTTATCTAAAATCATGATTGCTCCTCCTTTTTTTTTTTGCAAGGCAAATGGGGTTAAGTGGCTTGCCCAAGGCCACACAGCTAGGTAATTATTAAGCATCTGAGACAGGATTTGAACCCAGGTACTCCTGACTCCAAGGCTGGTGCTTTATCCACTATGCCACCTAGCCGCCCCTCCTCCTGCCTTTTTTTTTTGTTATTTCAGCTAAAATGCATCAGATTCTGTTCCATTCCTTTCTTTTAACTCTCTCTGTGTGTTTCTGTTTCAAGTATGACTCTTGTAAACAACATATTGTTGGATTCTGGTTTCTAATCCATTCTTTTTCATTTTGTGGGTGACCTCATTCCACTGATATTCACAGTTATAATTACTGTGTATTTCCCTCCATCCTTTTTTTTTCTTCCTCTCTTATCTCTTTCTCTCTGTTCCTGTCTCTCTGCTTATTTCTGTCTCTCTCTCTCTCTGTCTCTGTCTCTTGTCTCTCTCTCTCTCTGCCGCTGCCTCTGTCTCTGTCTCTCTGTCTCTTTGTCTCTCTTTGTCTCTTTGTGTCTGTGTATCTCTGTGTCTTTATGTCTCTCTCTCTCTCTCTCTCTCTCCTTCCTCTCTCTCTCCTCTCCCTCCCCTCCCTTCCCCTTCTCTCTCCTCTCCTCTTGACTCTTCTATCCCTCTTTAAATGTTCATTTTACTTCTACCCACTGATTCCCTTAATCCACCTTCTTTCTTACTCTCCTCCCCTTCATTTTTTATTGGATATGTTACATTTCTTTTCCCAATAGATTGTGTATACATGTTCTTCTGTCTTTGAATTAATTCCAATGAAACTGAGGTTCAAGCAGTGCTTGCCACCCCTCTCATTTTCCTCTTCATTGTAATGATTATTCCTTACATGCTTCTTTTATGTGATAAAAATTTCCCTGTTCTATTTCTCCTTTTCTCCTACATCCTTCTTTCTCATTCCATTATTATTCTAATTTTAGACTTCCTTCCAATATAATTGAGTCATACTCATGGTCTTTTAACCCTACAAATTCTTTTAAACTGCCTTTATATTGATAAATTTCTTACCAGTTGCATGTAAACTCTTCGCATACAGAAATATGAACATTTTAACTTTGTTGAATCCCTCATGATTACTTTAAATATCAAATGTTCTATTGAGCTCTGATCTTTTCATCAGGAAGGCTAGCAAGTCTTCTATTTTATTAAATGCCCATTTTCCCCCCAAAGGTTTATACTCAATTTTGCTTGGTAGGTTATTTTTCAATGTAATCCTAGCTCCTTTACCTTCTAGGATATCCTATTCCAAGTACTATCTTCCTTTAACGTGAAAGTCACTAAATTTTGTGTGATCCTGACTGTGGTTCCATGACTCTTGAATTGTTTCTTTCTGGCTACTCTCTCTGACCTGGGAACATTGGATTTTGGCTATAATACTCTTTTCATTTTGGGATTTTTTAAAGGAAGTATACACTGGATTCTTTCAATTTTTATTTTATTTTAATAATTTAAGATAGCAGGTAAGTTTTTCTTGATAGTTCCTTGAAATATGATATCTAGGATCTTTGACTGTAACTTTCAGGTGGCCTTCTAATTCTTAAATTATTTCCTCCTTTATCAGTTTCCCAGGTTAGTTGCTTTTTTTCAAATGATATTTTACATTTTGGCCTAATTTTTTCATTCCTTTGACTTCAATTGTTTCCCGATGTCTCATATGTCTCAGATATCTCCTACTTTTTTAAGTAACTATTTTCTTTAGGGAGTTTTTGTATTTCTTTTTTTCCTTATGGACAATTCTGAATTTTTTTTTAGGTTTTTGCAAGGCAAATGGGGTTAAGTGGTGTGCCCGAGGCCACATATCTAGGTAATTATTAAGTGTCTGAGGTCAGATTTGAACTCAGGTACTCCTGACTCCAGGACCGGTGCTCTATCCACTGCACCACCTTGCTGCCAATTCTACATTTTTAAAGAGTTGTTTTTCTTCAGTGAATTTTTATACCGATTTTCCATTTTGTCAGTTCTACTTTTCAAGGAGTTATTTCTGGAGTTTATTGTGCTTCTTTTACCCTTTGACCAATTTCATCTTTTATTGTGTTATTTCTTTATAATTTTTTTTGTTTCTTTTACCAAACTGTTAATTCTCTTTCCATACTTTTCTTAAATCACTCTGTTTTCTTAATTTTTCTTCTTCTACTCTTATGTGTTTCTGTGACTATTTCAGGAATTCTGTTTGGTTTGGGTTAAATTGGCATTTATCTTCATGACTTTTTGTTGCTGTTTTTCCATTGTTGCTTTCTTCTGTCTTTATGTCTTGGTTTTTTCCCGCCACTTTTTGTTGATTTTCAAACCTAATTTTCAACTGAATTTTTTGTTAAAGTTGGCCTCTGTGCTCACTTGGATACTGGATATTTTGAGAGCTAGTTCTGAGAATCTGCAAGTTTGAGGCACTTTCAAGTTGGTATGATCGGGAGAGACATGTGGTCACCATTCTCCTGGACTGTACTCTGGTTCTTACCCAGGAAGGGTCCTTTTGGTTCCATGCAGCTACAAGCAGTAGTGCTCTTCTTTAGAAATCTGCACAAGACCGCCTTCTCTGTTTGACCAACTACCTTGCAACTGTGACTCAAAATGGTGTATGGGCAGGATAGTTGCCAGTCAATGCTAGTTTATACCCAATGCTGGCAAAAGGTCCCTGTAATTTTTCTGACTATTCTCTGACCTTTTTGCCTTGTCTGAGGTAAAAGATCCGAAAGCTTCTGCTGCACCCACCATTATCAAATGCGTATGGACTTTGGAATGGTTAGCAGACTTTGCCTACTGACATCCTAAGTTTTCTTAGGCTTGTGAAAATGTCTCACCCAAACATTTGATTTGAGTTGCTATTTTAAAGTTGTTTGAAGAGGAACAGTAGAAGAGTCCAAAAGAAAGTTCTGCTCTCTTTTATCCTTTTTTGTAAAGGAGAAAATAATTGTTACCAAAATTTAAAAAAAATGAGAAAATGAAGTATTAACCTATGAATAAGTAATAAGGGGAATATTTTCAATTGATTGTTCTGATCAGATAAGCTATGATAATATTGTAGGAAGCATTGATCATGATGTTGAAGGGGATGCAAAATATTGAAAAATACTATCTTGAGCAGAGTTTAGAAAATAAGGGAAGAATCTTAAAAGTTAAATGACTATTTAAAATAATAGAATGAGTGTTACATGTCAGCATAGAGTAAATGTTAAAAGAATTGAAGAATCACTTTTAGAATTTAGAGAAGATTAAAATTAAGTAGTAAGCTTCCAATAAATACCTTAAATATATGCATATTTGAAATATCTTTATTTGCCCATAAATAAAATTAATTTTCAGATATATTGTTTTTTAGGAGTCAAAATTAGTATAGGTTTCTTTTTAATTGTGGATGCTATAAACAATTTATCCTTTTAAACATGTTTGTTCCAATGTTTAACACTTTTTAATTTCATTTTTGATCTTTTAATAATTCATCCAATATATAAATGAGAATGATCACTTTACTTTTACAATTATCTTTGTTCCATTTACTGAAGTTAGAACACATTGATATGGGGAAATATATGGTTTCTTTTATAAATCTTATAATTTCTTCAGGATGAAGGCACATTTCAACAGGAATAGTTCAGAAATTTTCACAAGATGTTCATTGTTCATTTTTAAATACATAGAGTCCTTAAATAATATTTTTGGCCAAATTTGAGGAATTTTTGGTTGTCAATGGAAAACATTCATTCATTCAACAAATAAATTAAAACTGATTGAAATAGTAAGACTTGCAGATTTGTGCCACTGACGCTTGTCTTGTTACCTTTGGCAATTCATTTGATCCCTACAAATCTTAGTTGTACAGCCTTTCTTACAGGATAATTAAAATGTATAAAAGTCTTTAAAGTATATGGAAATGTGAATGCTATTGTTGTCATCATTATTATTTCTATTGTTATTATCATATTCCAACACTTCTTAGAGCTATGATGTCAGCATTGTGGATACTCCTTCCTGTAATCAAGATCATAACCTATCCATGTCATTGTTATTATTGTATTCTTTTTAAGTTCTATTTCAATAATACATCATAGCTTATGATCTCACCAACATAGGTTTCAATTTCATGTTAGTATAGATTGACATTTTGCAATAAAACTAATATTTAAATGCCTATTTTGTGTAATATAAATTCAGAAATCAATAATGTCAAATGCATAGGGAATGGGACTACCAAACCATGCATAAAGATTCCCAAAGGATGTTTGTTAACTTTGAAACCAGATATTGACATTATCCATGTTCTATTGTATTTATATGTATTCAGTATTTCCCAATTACATTTGAATCTGGTTCATACCTTACTTCAGGAGGGTTTTGCTGTTAATCCTTGTGTCTGATGCATCTGTAATACATGAATAGAATTGCAATATAAAATACTCTGTGATTTTCAAGGAGAATAAGGCCAAGGATTTATTTGCCTCAGATGGACAAACTTTTAAAATCAATCCAGTTATGTGTATGTGTGTGTGTGAATTCTATAATCCCTAACTAGATTTATTGTAGCACTACCATTGTCTTCTTGTGGAAAGCTAAGGGAAATCATTGACTTAGCTAAGAATTTTGAGTCTTTGACTTCTCTGAGCTCCCTAGAAGGTTCAATTTTTTTTTTCTCTTAACCTTGGATATTTTTCTCATTTTGTCTTACTCTGTTTTAGATTTTAATATGTCTCTTTCTGGACTTATAAAAATATTTTCACTCCTATTAGAATAAGGAGGTTGTTAGAATTTATTTACTATTCAGAAAGCAAATGTAATTTTTTTAACAAACAAATAGAAGATCTCCAGTAAAAATGAATATATTATTGAATGGGCTTATCTTTGAGATTCTAACTAACTTGCAACTGAACCTTTCTATTTGTTTTGTTATCCAATGTATTTATTTGCCTAGGACTTAGCACAGTACTTTGTGCTTGTTAAGGTCTTAATAAGTGTTGGGTTTTTTTTAATCTATACTTGTGCAGTATTAACATAATCATTTATATTTATAAAAGGCT
Source organism: Macrotis lagotis (assembly GCF_037893015.1). NCBI lineage: Eukaryota > Metazoa > Chordata > Mammalia > Peramelemorphia > Peramelidae > Macrotis > Macrotis lagotis. The sequence continues at coordinate 176,043,294 of NC_133658.1, read as the reverse complement.
TTTGGCACAAATATCCATGTGACAACTATTTAAGCTTATCTTCATTTTATGGAATTTTCTTCCAGGCCTGTAACTATTAAGTCTTGGCATAGTGGATGAGAATATTATGAGCTTGTTATTTTTTTATTATTTTTATAACTTACAGGGGTAAATTAATGGATTTTAGTCATTTTAAGGTATTTTTAGGGAAATTATTGGCATTTGGAATTTTTAAAATGGTATCATATTGTTTATGCTAATTGATGGTTCTGATATCATGAAGTGTAGCAAAACATTTTCTACAATCAAAGAAAAGTTCATACTACTTTCACAGTTTTTTGTTTACTATGGAGAAAATAATTTTAAAAGATAAAACAAAATTAATGATGTTACCATTAAGATGTCCAGTCTTCTGTGGTCTCGTGACATTTGCATATAGTTGTAAAGAAGTGAGGCCTTTATTTTTAAATTTGTTTTTTATGTTATATGAAATTATAAGAAAAAAAGAAAATAAGAAAAAAATCCTCAAAATTGTGATAATGTTGTTCAATAGCAAATAAATTTTACAAATTAACAAAGAAATTGAATTATAATAACTCCCAAGTTGAAGGGAGCTAGTAAAGGTCTTTCAGGACTTTTATGTGTTCTCTGTGAAAGATTCTTGAGAAACTATTGAATTGAATAAGAACGAGGAAAAGTGTGTATAACAAGAGGATACTCACATTACAGATCTGCTGTTCTTTTGAGAGTTACTAAATTAAAATAATTTTTCAAATGAGTAGAATGAGTAGAAAAAGGAAAGTCTACTTCAAAGATTCGTCTTCTCAGTTAAAAGAAGGTTAGTAAAACAAACAAAAACCTACTTGTAGTTTTCTTGCCCTTCTGATAATATGTATTACTTATATATCCTCAGGCAAGTACTATTAAGGCAAATTAATTTGTTTTTATGTAGTATGTATTCCCAATGATATACAACCTCTCTTTAAAGGAGCTCTTGGCTCTCATGGGTTTATTCTAGTTATCTGACTACCTACAGGGATGATTTTCTTTCTGCCTTGTTAATTCCTATACCTGGACATCTCCAGGAAAATCTTCAGGAAAGTTTTTGGAGTGGGTCAAGTTCAAAAAGAAGGGCACACATGTCTCCAGCAGAAGGGAGGATTTGCTCTGGGAAGTTCTGTGTCTCAACTCTCATTCCATACCCCTTCCTTTCCAGTTATGTTTGAATTATCCCCAGTCCCTGAGAGCCAATCAGGAGTTACCTGTGTTATTTTAGGGGACAAAATCCAAAAATGATTTGTAATCTTATCAAATGAAATGGATGACCATCACTCAAATCAATGAGGAGCTTTTCTGATCAAATCCCTACTACTTACTTGTTTGAATTCCTAGTAGCTGAGACAATGTGAAGATTTAGTAGTTGCGTTTTCTTTATGATAGATAACTGAAGGAAGCAGCTATTACTAAAACAGACCAATATTTTAGGATTCTGCCATCTTTACCACAGTGACAGTCTGTGGTCAGTAATAAGTAAAGGCACTTTTAGGAACTATGATTTTTCTATAGTACAGTATTTGATGTTATATGTTTCCGAGTTCTTTTTTGAGTAGTATATGGCAGTAGCTTGAGACTGGAAAAAATTTTGTTTGATTTGAAAATATCATACTATATCTCCTATCACTGTTAAAATAGTTTTAAAATATTTTTTAACAATATTGATTTATGTTTAGCTGACTTTTACTATAACCCAAGTTTTTGCTGAATCTTACTCACTTTTAAATAATATTTTAAAAATATTTGTTTCTTTAGAATCTTCACAAATTCAGTTTCTCTTGTCTTTCTTCCATTGTTGTCCTTCAGTTATGCAATACATTTCTGAGTTTTTTTTTCCTCCTGCCATCTTCTAATGTCAAATTTACTCCGTTTTCTCTATATATGAAAATCTTTCACATTCTTTAAGGACAGGCTTAAGAGTTAGGTATTAAGATTCCTTTTGACTTCTAAAGCCTTGATGTCATACCTGATCTTCCTTGTAAGGTATTAACTTTCTCTACTCCCCCTAAAAGCCTTGATGTCTTACCTGATCTTCTTAGTAAGGTATTAGCTCTCTTTACTGACATCTCTTCTAGCACTTCGTATTTCTATTCACTTGTCACATTCCATTTTGTTTCCTAGACTGACTATTCCTACTTAATAATTTGTAAACACTTAGGTTAATGATAGTATAAAGATTATAGATTTATAGCTGGAAAGAATTTTCAAAGCCATTTGACCAAACATCCTCCTATTATAAATAGATTATACAGAAAATAAGGTACAAGGAGGTCAGGCAACTAGGGGGTTGCAATGGACAGAGTTCCATGACTAGAATTGGGAAAACCTATATCTGACCTACTTTCTGTGTGACCCTAGGAAAGTAACTTATGATTCTGAGAAAATCATTTAGCATCTCTTTGCCTCAGTTTCCTCAAATGTAGAATAAGGATAATAAGAACACCTATCTTCCAGGATTGTTGTGAAAATTAAATGAGATAGCAGTTATAAACAGCTTGGCACAAGGTCTGGAACATAGGTGTTGCTTAGTCATTCAGGTACATCTGACTTTTAAGAGCTCCCCAAACCATATTGTAGTCTATAGGGTTTTTAGTCACAAAATTCTTGAGGGGTTTGCCATTTCCTTATGTAGTGGATTAAGGCAAACAAAGATTAACTGATTTAACCAGATTTAACTGACTTAATCAGGTCTGAGACTGGATTTGAACTCAGATCTTCCTATCTCCTTATACATAGTAAGCACCATATAAATGTCAATTATGCTGCTGCTGCTGCTGCTGCTGCTGCTGCTGCTGCTGCTGACAGGTGGCAAGTGGTGGAGCTAGGATTTTTTGATCCCTAACTCATCATTCTATCTACCAATCTTTTATACCCAGCATCTAGCATCTGGCTGATAGTATGAGTTTAATAAATATTTACAGATTTCAGTTTAATATTTTAAAGAGCAGCTATTTAATTGTTATGATAGAATTACTAGAGTCATAATTTTACTAACTTTTTTCTTAATCAATCAATCAATTGTTAAACATTTGAAAAGGAATGGAAGAAGACAATTCACGCTTGTATATTTAAAAGGAATTCACAAGTTATGCTATTTGTTTTATTCCATAAAATAAAATTGAAAAATGAGAAACTCAAAAAAATAAAATATACTAAAAAGATTTCTCATGCCAGATTCAAAAGAACCTGGTCATATAACATTTCTTAAGTGTCTTCATGAAGCACATGTAGAGTATAAATTAAAGGGATGCTCTCAGACAAATAAAATATGTGATAGCACCATGCTTGGTATACAGAAACAAAATATGAAGCAATTCTTATTCTCAAGGAACTTAAGATCTTTTAGCCTTTAATAAAATAGATGCAGTGATGTATTTACAAACTGACTAAAAATAACAAATCTCATTTCAATCAGATTGAAGAAAATCATGGTCCATTTTCTATACATTCCAAATGAAAAATAAAGCTAAAACTAAAAATATGCTGTCAGATTCTCTGAACACTGGAAGATAATAATAGTATCTCTAAGTATTGTCATTCATCCATATAGGATTTATTTGTAGACTTTTAAGCAAAGTATTCCTTTTTCATAATGTAAAATTCTTTTGGTTTTGCCTTGTTTTTCATAATGAAAATTCTTAAAAGAAAAAGTTTTCATCTTTAAGTAAGAAATTGTCATTTGCATTTAATTCAGGATTAATTATTACTATTTATGATCTTATTTCACCCTCTTGGTGGGTTTATAGATTTAATCCTGATTAGAGAGTAGCTTTTTATGTAGTTTGTAAATTTAAGGGAGTGGTAATCACAAAGTCATTGGTTAAAATACCAACCCTGCTCCTATGTGACTATGGTATACCACTTTACTTCTCAAGGAAGGTCTTAGATTTCTTCTTGGTGAAAATGCAAAACTTTTATAAAGTTCTAAATTCTATGATCCTCTAAATGGATCATGTTTGCCAAGGCTACCAGAGATAAAAAAAAAATCTCAGGAAGGTGTCTTGAATAATTGGCATGTGGAGTCACATGTAATAATTATCTTTAATCCTGAACCAAAAGTTTTCTGAGGTAGAAGGTCATTGTAGATGTCTTGCCCAAGTTCACAGCTGGTCTCAGAGTATAGAGATGTCAAAGGCAGCAAGTGAGAGGCTGAAATAAGGAAAGAGAAGGGAGAAAACGGGTTCATTATATTCATTGTCCAAGTGATCATAATATTGTCTTAAGATTCCAGGGCATAATTTTACAGTATCCTGTGCCTTGTAAAACCATTAACTAACTGAATGGGAATTGAATTAATTTACTGAGTTTGAAAAGACATTAAATGATCTTCAATGTAATGGCTTAATAGATTGCAGTTTCTTAGGTCTAAAATGATAACTTAGCTTTTCCAACTTGTCTCCCACCACAAATCAACACAAACCCTGCTATGGAACAGTTCTCATTTTCTAATAATTCCTTGTTCGTTCCCCGATTTTTGTCTTGTTCATACCTAGAATTTCATCTCTTCCTCTGCAGTTAGAAATCAGTGTTTTTGTGCTCCAGCTTAAACTCCTTCATGATGACTACACTATTTCACATTGATCTCTCCCTCTTCTGAACTCTAGGTCAGATGCTGATACTGCCTGTGTCAATTATTTAATCACTATATTGGATTCTTTTAAAAATAATGTTTTATTTTCCCCAATTACTGAAAAAACAATTTTAACATTCTTTTTAAGTTTTGAGTTTCAAATTCTATTACTCCTTTCCACCCTCCATGAGATGGTAAACAATCTAATATAGGTCATACATGTGTAATCATGTAAAACATTTCCATATGAGTCAATCTGTAGCAAAAAAAATAGAAAACTTTACCAAAAACAATGTATGTTTCTTCCCTTACTATGTTCCTTGTGCATAGTAAGCATACTATGAATATTGATTTAATTATTCATACTAAGCATGTACAATTCGCATTGTTTTTATTCTTTTTAACTTTTGGATTCAATGTGGAGAATCCTGAGAAGCCCACAAAAATTCCTCAGAAGAAAATATTTTTTTACATTTAACCCTATAAGCAATTTTTGTGTTGATGAGATTGGTTCTTCTGCTTTTAAGGTTATGTCCTTCCTAGGTTTAGAAAACTGAGCATATCTTTATTATTATTATTATTATAGCATAATACATAGAAAATCAGTCTTAGAGTTAGGAAAACTTGAGTTTAAGTCCTGTTGAGTAAATATTCTAGCTGTGTAACAATGGACACCTCACTTGGCCTCTATAGTTGTTTTCTAGGCAAATCTCACTAAACTGTATAAGTTACAGATTAAATGTTGATCTGCATTAAGTAGAGAAAATTCCCACACCTGAAGTTGTCTGCATCAAAAAAATTAAACAAAACCACTGGCAATGGTATTCCAGCATCTTTGCCAAGAAAATCTCAAATGGACTCACAAAGAGTGAGGCACAACCACAACAATTGACATGATTTAACAATAACACAATAGTCTCTTCCAGCTCTAATGCTATGATTTGGTGGTTATTGTTGAAGTAAGTGATTAAAATTCAGGGATTGCATAGCTTTCCCAATGCTTGCTTAACCAGAATGATTGTCTATGGGAAAACATATAGCCTCCTTCTTATTGTTGCTTTTCCAATTCTTTTCCTGCCATTTGAATGTTTTAGTATGACATTTAAAATGTTATTTTTGTACTTCAATTATTGTCAATATATTCTGTGTAATTTCAGAAAATCTTAAAAAAAAGTTTCTATGCATTTCCCTTAAGAATTGGAATTTCCCTGACAATAATACTTTTGTCTATGATTAATATCAGTGTTTTCCAATGCCAAATAACAAAATATAAATCATTGTTCTTGAATACACAACTGGTCTGATGGAACTGTGGCACTAAATAATTGGTATTTTTTTTTGGTTTTCTAGAAGAAAAGTATGAGTTTGGAGCAATGACTTAAGCATGATTTATATTACTTTTGTTTCACAATATTTGAAGATCAATTGTATGTATTAAAGAAATCATAGTCTTCTCTCACTTGGCAAGAGAGATAATATAATATGGTGGAAAAATCATTGAACAGGGAGTTTAGAAGAATTGGTATATAATTCCAACCCAGTCACTAACTAGCTAGGGTTTTGTTTTCCTTTTGATTTTTGTTTTTGTTTGGGTTTTTTTGCATAAGTTCCTTAATTCCTTTGAGTCTCAGCTTCCCTAGGTTTTATGAAATATCTGAAATTAATCTTAGCTTTATTGTTTCCTGTTTCTAAAATACTTCTAGGAAACAAGTATTTAGCATGTTCTTTATTTTATTGAATAGAACAATTTTAGTTATTGTTGAAGGCTGATGGAATATAAACAAATTTTTAATAGATATGATAGAATAATTTAGTACAGAAAAGAATTTGAATATTTCAGGTTTTAAACTGCAAGTAAAGGCATTCCTTTACTGTAGGCATTTAAAAAAAATAAATACACTTGACATTCCAGTCACCCTAACCTAGTAGTTGTTTCCCAAACTCAGTCTTTCTTCTTTCATCTCTCTCTTTTTTTTTAGTTTTTTTTTGCAAGGCAAATGGGGTTAAGTGGCTTGCCCAAGGCCACACAGCTAGGTAATTATTAAGTGTCTGAGACCAGATTTGAACCCAGGTACTCCTGACTCCAAGGCCGGTGTTTTATCCACTATGCCACCTAGCCGCCCCTTTCTTCTTTCATCTCAAGCCTTTATGTAGACTGTCCATATGCTTGTGATTCCTTCCCTACTCATATGTCTCCTAAAAACCCTAATTCTCTTTAAAGTTTGGCTCAAGTGTTACTTCTTATGTGATCTCTCTACCTACCTGCTAGAGCTACTCCTACAACTACACTTCATTTACTTCATATCTATTAATCATTTTTGTTCATATATGTCCTTTATATTTGCGCAATATACTATACATGTGTGTATATCTGAATATATATGTATATATATATATATACATTTATGCATATACAGAGAGAGAGAGAGAAAGAGGATTCACTTATATGCTTGTGCATCATTTCCCCCAATGAAGGTAAGTTCCTTGAAGGAAGGACTGCTCATTTTATTTTATTATAATTTATTCTTTCTTTTGTATACCCTTAGTACCCTTAGTACAAAACACTTGGTCCTGGGGCCATGGACATAATAATCGTTTAATAAATGCTTGTTGATTGATTGATTTTGGTCTAGAGCAGTTCCTTGCACAAAGTGCTTCAAAAATTTATGTTCCTTATTCAATTGAATGAGAGTAGATATTAATACCCAATAAATTAAGGTCAAGTAGAAACAAACATCTTTATTTTGAGTATGTCATTATGTTATGATTAAAAAATTGCAAGAACTTCACTTATTTGCTAAAAATTCTGCGTTTATATTAACTGGTCACAAATTTTTCTAAAACCTTAATTATGTATTCAATGAATACTTATTGAATATCTGCTGTGCATAAGGTACTATGTTAGATGTTATTGAGAGGGAATATAAAGCAAAATAAAATGAACAAATATATTCAATGAGTGATAGCTTTGTGAGTATCACTGTGCTAGTGGAAGTCTTCTAAAGGTTTCAGAAAAGGATTCTTTCCTCAAGGAGTTTCAGTCTAATGGGGAACACAAAACAGGAGCAAAACATTGAAGTGTGATTGGCAGGGGGTAGGGAAAAAGGGAGGAAGTAAGAAAAAGGTACTAGATATAGGACATGGTGGAGGAGTCAATCATAGAAGACTAAAGTAGTACAGTGTGATGAGAAAGAATTGTCTGAGCAGAGCCCTCTTCTTAAATGGAAGCTTTTTCTCCTTCTTTCCTTTGCTTTGCTGGTTTCCTTTGCTAAAGATCATACATTGAGGTGTTAACTGATGAGAACTTAAAGTGTATCTACTTCTGGAGTTATGTACATTTTAATAGTAAACTGTTTCCAAAGAGATATTTTTAAGAGCTACAATAAATAAAGATTTGACTCAGCAATACAGATAGGTTGATTTACCTAATTTCTATAGCAACAAATTTATAGACTTAAAATTCAATCTTTGGATTTTGGTAAGATCTTACTTATATGTACCTATACTTTGCTACATTTGAAACTTTTCATTTAAAAATGAGGCCTTTACCTTCACTAAAGTCCTACTCTTATGCTTCCTTGTACTAAGAAAGTGTGATTGGTTCTTGAAAGTTATGGTAGTAACATATATGTCAAATCCTATCAATCTTGAATGTCCAGAAGTGGAAGCACCATCCTAAGTTCAAACTAAAGGTGAAATACCAGGTAATTATTTTTTCAGTTATAAAAAGTCATGAAGACTGATGACTAATAGGTAGGATCACAGTTGATGATATCACACATACTGATATCATTTTAAAAAAACTAAACAAAAATTTATTTAACTTGACTGATTTATTATTGATAATTTGTGAGAATTCTATAACTTTTGTCTTTACAACTGGGTCAAAGATGACCACAATTTCAAAGTCCTTATCATGAAAATATCTGTACTATCACAGGATTATAGATTTAGAGTTAGTTGTCACATTTTAGATTATCTAATTCATAAAGGCATGATGGTCAAGATTGTGGTCAATCAGAAGTCCCTCCTGTGGTTGCAATTAGTTTCTCTTGACCACAGGTAAGATGGGAAATGATGGAAGATTCCTGAAGAAACCACTGGGAGATGTTAGAAAAGAGAAGATACTTTACAAATGATGGAAGCTAGAGCCAATGGTTTCTCCTCTAAACTGGGGTATAGAAATCAAGACTAATGATGTTAAAATAAACAAACATAAAGAGTGAAAGTAACAGTGAGAGCTGTTAACATGAATAGCAGAGGGTTGAACAAACTTTGAGGAATCAAGGCAAAAAAAAAATCTTGGACATGAAGACCACTGTATTTGAAATGGTTATGAACTCTACATTGTATGGATGATTTGCACCCCTCCCCTTGCTCATTTTGCAGTGCGGTGGGTTTACTAGGTACTGATATGCCATTCCTTTCCGGAGAGGTCTCCTCTGATTGGGGGGGGAGGGGCTAATGACTATCTGCAGCAGCTTGTGAAATTCCTTGATATTGGGATATGTTGGTTGAAGACAGATTTCTGGTTCTTTTCCCTTTTGTGGCCTTCTTATTTGACATGAAATGAATAGATTGATTTATTGGCAGGTTGCCTAGGATAAAAAGACATGGACATAGATTCCCACCCTCTCTTACAGTATTGCTTTTTTCACTATACCACATTGTATTTTGTACATGCTGCTTAAATAATTGATAAATGCATTAGCAATTATCCTATAGTTGGGCACTATTATTTCACAAACTCTGGAACATCCCAGGAGTAGTTTCTATGTTATCACTTTGCCTAAAAAAACACGTGAAGATTTTTGAGACTAGGTATTACTATTCAGGATGTTTTTATTGTGGTTTTAAGTGTCATTTGGACCAAAGCAGTCAGACAGTCAGAGAGTTCATTATTGACTTGACCTTTTGGCAAAGTATTATCTTTACCAAAGTAGAGGGCAAATTTCCTTATAGTCTTGGTTGGTTGAATTCCTTTAGGATTTGGGCTTTGACTTTTCTAGGTTCTCAGAGGATGCTGGATAAGCTAAACCTCAAAATCTGTAAAGAATACATTTATATAATATGAACAACCATGGAAATATGTTAAGCAGGATTGTACATGTGCAACCTATATCAGATTGCTCCCTGCCATGGGGAGGGGAGAAGGAAGGGAGGCTAGTAGAAAAATGTGGAACTCAAAAGTATAAAAAGATGAATGTTAAAAACTAATTTTTCATGTAATTGGGAAAAAATAAAATGACATAACATAAAAAAAGAATACATTTGAGTAAAATAAGGAAAAGGGAGTTAGAACCTTGCTCAAGTTTGCCCATACACATTCTTGGTTCCTAGAATGGCCTGTTTCCAACTGAAGTGAAGAGAGTAACAGATTTGGAGTTTATTCAGATTCCATCTCTGATGCTTACTAGATGCATGGCCATGGACAAGAGACTTTATGTCTGTGAGCTTTAGGGTTTTGGATAGTAAGATAATGATAACCTGTAGGACTTATATATCCTAGGGTAAGGCTCAATTATGATAATAGATAATAGTATTTCTATGATGCCTACAAAGTGCTAATCATTGTGCTACAAGCTTTACAAATATTATTCCGTTTTAGCCTCACAATAATGAGCATAATTAGGATTATACAGATGAGGATGCTGAGGTAAACATATTTGTTTAAGAAATTATTTATTCAACAGACAATTTCTGAGGTTTGATTTGAACTCAGGTCTTCTTGACTGCAAGTTAAAGAGTTTTAGAGCAGAAATGTATTAATCTTCCTGTACAATATAAATATTAATTATTATCACATTCAACTAATCCGCATATGTCATGAAGTTAAAGTGACCCTGTTCCAAACACTTTGTGGGTTACTAAACAGCTTTCCTAAAATCTACCAAAAAGAACTAAACATCTTATTCTATTTGTAATCAAAGGGATATTGGTGGAGAGCTTTAGTGGACATGATGCAGTTGAAATTATGATGAAGTTTAAAGAGTGGTAGATTTTGAGTCGGAATACTGGCTTGGAATATTTTGTTACTTATCTCTGTGAGTCTGTGACTTTACCTCTCTAGGACTCAGTTTCCTCATGGGGTAAATCTCATAAGGAGATTTCCAGGGCTGGAATCTTTGAAATTCTAATAATGTCAACTTCAAAATCACAAATAATCTTTAGTGCGCTATTAAAAATGGTGACTAAAAGATACAAGAATGAATTTCTTCAACTTTCTGGGCATTACTTTGAACTTCCTATTTTATCACAGAATAATGTTAAAATTTATCTGCTGACTGTCCAGATCTTTTTTTCATGTTGCATTTAGACCACTATGCTGTTGACTTTACTTATCCATCAATAGTTATCACTTTCACATTTTGGTGAAAGATACAATTTAGATGTGAACCAAATAACCATGAAAGGACTTGAGAACTTCATATAGGGATCTAGAAAATATCTTCTAGTACCTGATGCAGCTCATCTACAACAATGCTATATGGAGGCCTTTTGAATTAGACTTTCTGTTTATAATTGGTTTTAAATCTGAGAAATCACATGTCTCTGATCTCAGAACAGTCAGTCATTTTATCTGTAGTTATTTCAGATTATCAAGTATGTAACCTAAATATTAATCCTGAGTTTACGTTTGGTTTTTACATGTTAAGCATTTGTCTAAGCTTAATATTCTCTTTTTTGTTCACTTCAAAGAAGAAAGATGATTATATACCCTCAATACTCTGGCATTCTGTTTATTCAATTTAGAAGGCGTAAATCTAGTAAAGTATAAACAGTAGACTGGTGCCAAACTGATGACTGCATTTTTCTGTGTATATTATATTTCTACAGCTGTCAGTAGTGATGGCCACTGTCTATATAAAAATATTTCCACAGTCTTGTACGTGTTTGGGATTTTAGTCTGATCAGATTTTCAACAGTTCCTGCTCTTAGTTGCAAAATGTGAAGACTTTTTAATGTATGCTCCACTCTTGCAGGTGATATTTCAGCTTTTGTATCTGTTGGGATAACATGTTGTGAATGAAATTGATATTCAAAACAGAACACCTGGGGAAGTTTCTGCCAGCAATCACTTTGACATTGTGCATGCCCTATTGTAATAAGAAAGTGAAATAAATAAGCAGAACTAGGCAGTTGGAACCTGTTAGGATGAAAGCAATTATAATTTTTTTATAATGGTGAATTCTGGAGAAGACAAATAACTTTAATCAGTGTTTAAAGACTAGTTTCATAGATTACTTATTTTTGACAGGCAGACTGCATAGAGACAGAAAAATTACCCTGTACTACAATAGAGCATAGTGAGATGTATTTGTAGCAATTATTTGTTTGAAGAACTAATTCTGGCTCTGTGTTCTGTCTGGCCCTGTGACTGTCCGGTTTCTTCCTGCTGATGCAACACTGAGCTTAGGGACAGAAAGATCTGGGTTTGAATCCTGCCTCTGTTACTTACTGTGAGACTGTTGCTATGGATTTCATATTGTGTGATAAAGTGTTCCCTAATAGAATAAAAGAATATCTTGCTATTATATTCCTGGTGACTTTTAAAAATGCTAACTTGCTAACTCTGGAAACAGTTGTAGTCAGTGAAAATCTATAGAGGAAGAAAAGAGATTATGTGAGACCCCCCCCCCTCCTCTTTCTCATACCTCAGTTAGGGTTCAATGGGGGCAGCATTATACTTTGTAACAGATGTATTTGTATTGGGTACTCTACAAAGTAGAGAGTAAGCCCAAGGGGTCCAATAAATAGTGGAGGCACCTCGAAGGAATCTGAGCCTGATAGCAGAGAAGAGAGTCAATTGTTGATTCAGAAGAGAATCGACATGCTCAGGGACCCCTCCTGAGCAACCTGTCTTGTAAAGGGAAATAGTGAATATCTCACAAGAAGATAAATGAGATTGGTGCTCAGTGGTATTGAAAACATGAATTTGTAATAGGTATGTGTTTCTACATGTACCTTCCTTTCAGGGTATTCTATCTATGAATCCTCTCTCCCCATTGATGTCACATGTATTTGTTGAAGAATGAACACTCAGTTTACAGGGAGAATATTTTGCAACTATTCTTACTATACTATCTTAAAAAATGTTTTTATTTCCTATGATCTGAGTGTATACATAAGTTAACTTTCAAAAATAGGAACCTTGATAAGCTCTGGTTTTAGGCATATTCCCACAGAGTTCCTTTGATCACAAGTTCGGCCTCAGAACACATAAATGTCATTAAAGTTGTCTCTAATACATAATAATACATATTAGACAAAAATGGAAAGTAAAAGTTTCTGCCAAGTATTTTTTCAATGAATATTTTATTTTTCCAGTACATGTTATAAAAGTTTTTCAACATTCATCCATATGCATATGCATATTTTTAAATTACATAATTTCTTTCCACCCTTTCTTCCTACTCCTCTTCCCTCAGTGCTGAATAGTCAGGTGAATATTATACATGCACATTTGTGTTTAATATGTTTACAAATTAGATGTTTCAGTGTGAGGAATTAGCATTAAGGGAAAAGGAAGAAATATGCAAGGAAAATTTTTAAAAAAGGAAATGCAATGTTCATTCAGATTATGAAGATTTTTTTTAGTTTAGTTTTGTTTTATTTTTCTTCCTCAGAATGGGGATATTATAGTCCAAAGCCATTCTCCTAGAGTTGTCCTAGTCTTGGAACTGCTGAGAGGAACTGCATCCATCAAGGTTGATCAACTGATAATGTTATTAATGTGTGCATTATTCTTTTGATTCTGCTCCCTTCACTCAGCATCAATTCTTGTAATTCATTCCATTATTTTCTAGAGTCCATCATGGTTTCTTATAAAACAATGACATTCTATAACATTCATATACCATAACTTGTTCCATCATTACCCAGTTGATGGGCTTCCTCTCAAAGGCCAATTCTTGCCCTCTACAAAAGAGTTGCTATTAATATTTTGGAATATGTTGGACTTTTCACATTTTTTAAAATTTCTTCTGATATAGGCCTAGAATTGGAATTGCTGGGTCAAAGGGTATGATCACCTTTATTATTCTTTGGACATAGTTCCATATTGTTCTCCAGAATGATTGGATCAGTTCACAAATCCACAAACAATGCATTAATACATCAATCTTCCACAACCTCTCCAACATTGATTGTTTTTCCTTTTTGTCATCTTAGGTATGAAGTGATATTTCATAGTTGTTTAATTTGCACTTTCTAATCAGTAATGATTTGGAGCATATTTTCATATGATTTTATATAGCTTCAATTTCTTTGTTTAAAAGCTGTCCATATTCTTTGACCATCGATCAATTGAGAAATGACTTGTAATCTTATAAATCTGAGGAATTCTCTACATATTTTAGGAATGAGACCTTAATCAGAACCCTTACATGTGAAAATTGTTTCTTAGCTTACTGATTTCCTTCAATTTTAGCAGTATTGGTTTTATTAGTGTAAAAACTTTTTAAAAATTTAATATAGTTACAATCATCCATTTTGCAATTTATAATGTCCTCTATTTCTTGCTTGGTAATAAATTTCTTCCCTTTCCATAGATCTGAAAGATAGATGACTTTTTGGTCTATTAATTGATCTATGTTGTCATACTTTATATATCTAAACCCCAAACCCATTTTGACCTTATTTTGGAATAGAGTGTGAGATGTGGATCTATATCTAGTTTTTGCTATACTATTTTCCAGTTTTCCCAACATTTTTTGTCATATAGTGAGTTCTTGTCCCAGAAGCTCATTTCTTTGTGTTTGTTAAATAGTTGATTTGTTTTAGTCATTTACTGTGGTTTCTTTTGACCCTATGCTAATCCACTGATCCATCTATTTCTTAATCAGTACCAGGCAATTTTGATGACTGCTGCTTTATAATATAGTTCTAGATATGATAGTGCTAGTTCACTTTCCATTACATTTTTTCAACAATTCCCTTAATATTCTTGACCTATTGTTTCAGATGAATTGTTACTATTTTTTCTAACTTGGTAAAATAATTATTTGATAATTCGATTGGTTTGGCATTGAATAAGTAATTTAATTTGGATATAATTGTCATTTTTATTATATTAGTTCAACCTAACCATGAGCAATTTACATTTTTTCCCAGTTGTTTAGATCTGACTTTATTTGTGTGAGAATTGCTTTGTAATTGTGTTCATAGTTTCTGGGTTTGCCTTGGGAGACAGATTCCCAAGTATTTATTGCTGTCTACAGTTACTTTAAATAGAATTTCTCTTTCTATCTCTTGCTCTTGGGCTTTGTTTTTTATCTATAGAAATGCTGATGATTTATGTGGGTTTATTTTTTATCCTGCTATTTTGCTGAATTTGTTAAAATTTTTGAGATGATTTTCTCAGGTTTTCTAGGTATTCTGTCATATTGTCTACAAAGAGTGAAAGCTTTGTTTCCTCATTGCCAGTTCTGATTCCATCAATTTCCTTTTCTTCTCTTTTTGCTAAAGTTAACATTTCTAACATTATATTGAATAGTAATGGTGATAATGGGCATCCTTGTTTCACCCCTGATTTTATTTGCCAAGTATTTTGAGAGTGTATGAAGAAAGGTACTGACAGTAACTGATGCATCATCATGTACTTCATTTTTCAGGAAAGCTTATGATTCCTAGAGCTTTGTGAATCAGCAATTACCTCACCTTAATCATATGTTCTTTTTTCAGTAAACTTCTAGTAATAAGGAAAATACAGTAAATGGGAACAATGGGACTATTTATTCATTTATTTATTGGAAAATCTGCTCTAAGATTTTACTATAATCTTCTTTTATCAGTGCGCACAAAAGCCATGGGACAAATTAAAGTATCATGTAGTGGATGTGTCATAAGAAGTCTGTTTAATGCCCCATACATAGATCTTTGAAAGAAAATAACATAATAATGACATTAGCAATCCTCCTGGTCATTTCCCAATTAGATCAGCTTCCTAAGGTAGAATTGATGCTATCTGAATAATTCACAAACTAAATTTCTTTAGTATTTATTCTTGAAAAATTAAATTAAATAAATAAATTGATTAATTAATTAATTGATTAATTAATTCTCACAGGACCCTAGCAATTGTTGTCAAAAATTGGAAAGTATAGAAAACAGAAGGAATTTTTTCAATTTAATTTATCATATATTATTTTTTATTAACATTTACTATGACTGTGTCTATTGTATATGGAAGATGGAAAGAAAAACTAAACATTACCCATTTTCAGGGAACTTAGGACTATATTTAAAGTAAAAATCGTAAAATTTCATAGTGAATGGGAAAACACTGAAAACCTTGAGGAGAAGGGACTTAGTAAACGTCTAATGTTGGATGAGCCTTCATGCCTAAAAAGTGAAAAGAGACATGGGCTTTTCAAGTCAAAAGTGAGTAGGGGGAACATTTTGGTCAGGAGGTGTTTCTGAATTTATTGTTCATTTTAGTTAAATTTCCCTAAGTTCTTTCCATTGACAAAGCTGTATTTAATAGCAATGCTTCTTATTCTAGGCTTTACTATATTTTCAATTTATAAGAAGTAAAATTGTTCATTTTATGGAATTGGTTTATTATTTGAGGAGAAAAGAGGGTGTCACATTGATTCATTAATTTACAGTAACTGATTTAGATTTTTCATTGACTCATTCCTTGAAATAATCTCTCTAATTTGATATTTTTTCTCCCCCTGGTAATTGAAAGAGAATTGTATTTCAGTGGAAAATTAATGAAAATATAATTAACTAGTATTCTCAAAGAGGAGATTGAGAAATTAATTTAAGCCTTTTAGAAACCCTGATATCAATCTTGTTCATAAAGTTTATAGCCATTTTGTTCTAGTCAACCTTTATTTATTTAAAAATATAGCCTATAAATGAAGTGACAGGAAAAAATGTCTGATAATAAGTGTAATTGAGAATGTTATTGTTTCTTGCATGGTTGATTTTCAGTAGACCATCTGGCTGTGGTGATACATTATTAGAATCAAAGAATCTCAAGGTTAAGACGGACTTTTGAGGTAATGTTTCCTGAGATTGTTTTTGCCCAATTCAGGTAGAACCACTTAATCCCCTTTACCATATCCCTAGAAAACAAAATAAAAATGTTATCTTTGGGAAGGTGACTTACTATTTCACTTCTCATTGACTGTCAGATAAAGAGTTATTTTGAGAAAGATATGGTTACTCACTGGTTAAAACATCACAATTATTTCATCATGTCCCATCAAATAAAATAATATACAGCACATATATTTTTTAAAAACCTGAAAATTACTTTTTATTGGAAAAATGAATATATTGTGAGACTGATTTCATGGTATAGGTCTATGTCATACTTTTAGTGCTATTAGTGAGGCATATTACTTATTGTCTTCTGAAATTAATAAATTAAAATTTTTCATATAAGCCTTAGTAATTATGATAATAGTTATCATTTAGTTAGCATTTTAAGTTTGTTTAGCACTTTATAGTATTTATGTTAAGTTTAGCCTATGTAGAATTGGCTTTAATGGAGTGAATCATTAATGACAAATCTTAGGGATTAGGTTGCTATTATAACAAATGACAAACAAGTGCAACTAAAAGGAAGAAGATATAGGAATAATAAGAGGGGATCATTTTTCCCCTTTACCAATGGTACAATCGTGAATGAATGAATAAACATTCATTACGCAATTTCTTTGTTCCAAGCACTGGAGATACAAATATAAGAGCTTAGACAG
This sequence comes from Macrotis lagotis, assembly GCF_037893015.1. Taxonomy (NCBI): domain Eukaryota; kingdom Metazoa; phylum Chordata; class Mammalia; order Peramelemorphia; family Peramelidae; genus Macrotis; species Macrotis lagotis. Next base: position 176,025,978 of record NC_133658.1, on the reverse strand, counting down.
CTTCTTCCCTCAAATAACTTACATTCCAATGAAGGAGAGAATGTGTAAAATCCAGGATATCCAGGACAAGGTACTTTATGGGAGATAGACTGATTGAGATGACATTTGCTACATTAAATTAGGCAAATTTGACCTTTGTGAAAGATTTATTCTTTGAAAGGAGCACCTGTTTAGATGCGATCACAGATTTATTGGGATATGAGGGCAAGGCATTACACAGCTTTCCTTAGTTACCCATTCAATATAAAATGACATTCAGTATCAAGAAGAATCCTCTCCTCATGAGTAAATCCTCCAAGTTAAGAATTCAGGGGAAAATATTGCATTTGCCTTTTAGATACTGAGGTTTTTGTCAATCTGAGGTTTATAATTCTCTATTGGTAAAGAAGTTCAGCTGAGATAATAGACCTTCTCTATAATTGTTTTATATAAATGACTAACTTGTATTTGTTATAAGAGAAAGTTCCTTAGCAGACCCCCTTTGGGATAGATCATTCTTTGTTTCTTATACTTTTGCAAATGGTAGTCTTTCCTTTTTTTTTAATTTTTATATAACCAACTGGCATATGCTTCTGTAGGATGACCATAGTAGTGGAAAGAATATTATATTAAACCAATCAGTTGAGCATTTACTTAATGCCTGCTATGTTTAGTAGGCTCTGTTCAAGACACTGGGAAGACCAAGATAAAAAGAAAAAAATCTCAGTTCTTAAGGACATTTGTTTCTTTCCAGGGACACAATGAGTACAGATGTGGTTATCTATAAAACAGATATAAATTAATTTGTAGTGGAAGACATGAACAGCTTGGCGAGATAAGAAAAGGTTTTCATGAAATGCTTGAGATCAACTTTGAAGGAAACAAGGGATTCTAAAAGATAGAGGAGTAGAGGAATTAATTTCTTGCATAGAGGAACTCTGAGAAGATCAGTTTGGATGGATTATAGAGTGAGTGAACAAAAGTAATGTATAATAAGATATGTCAGATTGAAAAAGACTTTAAATTCCAAATGCTTTAAATTTCAAATAGAGGAGCTTCTACTTTATGTTAGAGGAATTGGGAGCCATTGGAAGGGGATGGGAGAAGAAATAATTCTTAATTCAACCTGTAGTGCATGCCAGACACCATGCTAAGGACTTTACACATTTCATCTCATTTGATCTTCACTGCAACCTTGTAAGATATTTATTTGGGGGGGGGGGGCAGGGGTTTTGCAAGGCAATGGGGTTAAGTGGCTTGCCCAAGGCCACAGAGCTAGGTAATTATTAAGTGTCTGAGGCTGGAATTGAACTCAGGTAACTCCTGAATACAGGGCCGGTTTTCTAACCACTGCACAACCTAGCCGCCCTGATATTTACATTTTAAAAGCTGAAGATACTAAAGTAAACAGAGGTTAAGTGATTTGCACAGGATCACACAACTAATAATTGGTTTGGTGAGTTGGTTCTTGTCCTTTGTTATCAAAGCCCAAAATGATAGCACTGTGGTTGAGACAAATTGCAGTGTGTCTGAACTGTGGTTGATCAGACCAGTATGAGTTGAGTGCTCTGCCACACAGGGTGGGTACAAATAGTCTATGTGTACACCTGGGGTGAGTACTCTAAACTTACAAATGTCATGTTTCCTTTGAGCTGTTTCAGTTCTGCCTTTCTCATAGAGAGCAGCACCCTCTCTGATGAGGGGACACTGTGCTAAGTGGTCCTGGGTCAGTGTGTCTCCCATGCTGTACAAAAGTTCTTCAATGAGACCTTCAGGATGTCTTGGTATCACTTCTTCTGACCCCCTTGTGAGCTCTTTCCCTTTGTGAATTCTTTTTAAAATAGTCTTTTTGGCAAGAGTATGCCTGGAAGTCTAACAATGTGCCCAGCCCATCATAGTTGCAGTCTGTGTAATAATATTGGAATTCCAAGCAGTTTAGCTCAAGAAAGGACCTCAGTGTCTGGTATCTTATACTGCTGGGTGATCTTCAGCTCTTCCTAACGTAATTTAAATGGAGGTGATTCAGTTTCCTGACATGGTGCTAATAGACTATCTGGGTTTCACAGGCATGCCATGAGATTGGTATAATGGCTCTGTAGACCTTCATTTTGGTAGTCAGTCCAAAACGTCTTCTCTCCCATACTTTCTTTTGGAGCTTCCCAAATACTGAACTAGCTCTGGCAATGTGAGTGTCAACCTCATTGTCAATGTGTACCTTCTTGGAAAGAACACGGCCAAGGTAAGTGAACTTGTCCACAGTACTCAACACTTTTCCATTTGCTGTAATCGATGGTTCCACACATGGATGGTGTGCCTGATGGAGCACCTGTGTTCTCTTGGTGTTAACTGTTAAAACAAAATTAGCACAAACAGCAGAGAATCGATCCATACTTTGTTACATCTCCATTTCAGAGGCTGCACTGAGTGTACAATAATCTGCATATAGAAGATCATACACCAATACTCCCAATACACTTTTGTCTTGGCTTGTAGCCTTTTCAATTTGAAGAATTTGCCATCAGTGCAGTAGCTGATCTTGAGTCCATTTTCATCCTCAGTGATCCTTGTTTCCCTTAATTGGTGACTGGGAAATTCTGAGAGCATCATCCACTATCCAGAACTCAGGCATGCGTGTGGACACAGAACTGATGTACAATACTGATGAACTCCAGGCAACCAAATTTGGATGTAATTTTTCTCTTCTTTTTTGCTCTACACAACTAATAAGTATCTGAGGTCACATTTGAACTCAGATCTTCCTAACTTTAGGCTAAATGTCATCTATCTGCTTCTACATTGGAATGGGAAGGATTCATAGTCAGAACTATATTTTAGGAAAATCACTTTGATGCTGTATGGAGGGTGGTTCAGAATGGGGAAATGCTTGAGATAGGGAGACTAAATAGGAGGCTATTGCTTCTTCTTTGTTCAGGTAAGGGGTAATGAAATAATGAAGGTCCAATTTATAATGGTAACTGAGAGTAAAAAGTTTGATCAGGTAGTTTTTATTTTTATTATTATAGAGGTAATTATGAACCAGTTTGGATGTATGTGGTGAAGGTGTATGAAGAAGCACTGATCACAGTGTAGTATTGATCCTGTGTGATAGTGGAGTCGATAAAAATTTTTAAAAAATTGGAAGAGGAATGGTTTTAGAAAGAAAAAATTATATTTTGTTTTGAGCATGCTTTGAACATGAGAGATCTATTAGGACATCTGTTTGAAATGTACAGCAAGCAATTGATAATGTGTGACTAGAATTGAACATAGGATCTAGAACTGGTTATAGTTCTAGGAGTCATAATCAAATGAGATATATTGAGAAAAAAAGGTCTCAGGACAGAACTTTAAGCCACACCCACAGTTAGTGAGTGTCTTTATAGGTGAAACTCCAGCAAAGAAGATTGAGGTATAGCCTGACAGAGAGGAGGGGTCTAAGAGTCATGAAAACTCATGCAGGGGGCACTAAAGAGGAAGTAATGGTTATCTATAGTATTGAATGCAGCAGAGAAGTCAAGAAAAGAGAGGGCTGAAGAAAGATCATTAATTTTGGCAATAAAGGCAACTAGCATATATATAATATGTAATAGGAATGTGATTAAGAAAGATACAAAGGGTGGCTAGGTGGCACAGTGGATAGAGCACCAGCCTTGGAGTCAGGAATACCTGGCTTCAAATCCAGCCTCAGACACTTAATAATAATTACCTAGCTGTGTGGCCTTGGGCAAGCCACTTACTTAACTCCATTTGCCTTGCAAAAAAACTAAAAAAGAAAGATAAAAAGAACAATAGCATGAGGGGTTAGTTGGAAGGCTTTTTACTTTGTTTGTTTGTTTTTGGTTGCTGATGATCCAATATATATTAGGAATGGATGAATGAAAAGATTGCCATACTAGAAGACCCATTTGAAATTAGACAACATAAATTTGTAGTAATCTTTTTTTCATCTTCACCAAAATCTTCACTTTGATGTCTTTTCTATACTTATCTGGGTTACACAGTCCATGTTTTTATTGGAAGGATACGAATTACTTCCATACTATTCACATATATCCACTCTTCCAAGTCTTATAGTTCAGAAGCAATAGCTATCTTTAGGTTAGTTTTTGTCATTATTATCACCATCAACAAATGAATTCAAATGAGATAATATAAAGTGATAAAGTGAATTAATGCTGGACTTTGGGATAGAATCGTGGTTCTCAAGCTGAAAAGGATATTTATTTGTTGTCTGGTTCAACTCTCTCATTTGAAGGATAAGAAAACTGAAGTCCAGAAAGACTCAAAAACATCCTCAAGATTACAAAATTAGTAAATGGGAGAACTTTGATTAATACCCAAGTCTTCCTATTTTAAACTAACTGCTTGTTCTTGTTTTCCATATCTTTGGAAATCTGGGAAAATCTGGGTTCAAATACTATTTCAGAGTGACCATTTCATAGAAAAGTCATTCTGAACTTCAGGAAATTCTTCAGCATCATAATTTGTAGATGAGCTGAAGTGTCTGGAAAAATCAAGTATTATCAAATATAATAGAGTTAATTTAATAACATACCTGGCTTCAAAAAATCAACCTCAGAAATATGTATGGTGGAATTCTTCCCATCCCTTAAGTCATATAGCACACTAACTAGCCTTCAAAAAGCATGTATTAAAGTTGTTTCTATTTGATGTCTTGAGCTTATTAACATTATATAACTATTTCTTAATATTAAATTGATATGGAATGCCTAAGAAAAGTATAATAGGTTCTGTAGCAGTATAAAATGTACAAACAAACTCATATTTATGTTTTTACTACAACACTTTAGGAAAGTAAAGATAAAATATATTAAGGAGTTAATTTACTAACATAATTCCAACCCTTCCTCAACCTAGGAAATGATCTTTAAGCATTCCTGCAGTGAGAAATCCATCTGCTTCCAATCAGTCTGGTGATGACTGTCTCCAAACTTGACTGGTCTTGTCTTTGAACAGCACACGTAGAATCTATTGATGGGTGGTACCAAATGATTTTCACCTGGCAAAGTTTACACCAATCTTTTTATGGCCTTCTAGAATTCAGTGTCCTCCATGTAGAGAAATAGTAGAGTAAAATTTGGGGAACCTTTTGTCTTTGATATTTAAAAATCTGTTTCTTCAGAAAATAATAAATCCGTACTTTTACTTACAAGAATTCTTACTTTGAAGTGCCTAGTATTTGAAGATATACAATTTACATTATTATTTTAAATGATAAAAATTTCACATTTAATCTTTGCTGTTTTTAAAAATTATTAGAATTATCTAAGTATTCGTATCTGAAAAATGAAAATATTGAAGATCAATTTAACTAGAAAAAAGAATATTAAAGAGTTCTGAACATAAATCTTAATTAAAATGATCTCTTAGTAATACATTTGAAAAAAGGATGACTATTACCTATCTAAATATATCCTTATATATGTTTGTATCTATGTGAATATTTATAATTATTATGTATAAATTTATTAATATCAGCATTTTCTTGCTTTGTTCTGGTTTGAGTTCATTTTATTTACTGTCCTCCTTCTTCTTTTCTAACAGCAAATGCCAGCCTTCTTGGAGGAGGAGGGGGTAAGTCTTTGACATCATTGAACTCAGAATAGATTCACAGTACATGAAATTCAAAAGATTTCTTCATTTCTGTCTTGGTTTTGGCAAAATCAATTTTGCTGTATTCATTAACCACAAATGATAACATTATGGAAAATAATTTGTAGTTAAAACTTTTTGTGATTTTATTTTAACTGCAGTCTAAATTTTCAGGATCCTGTTTTTCCTATTAAATTTTTTTTTCTTGTCTTTTGACTTAAGATATAATAGCTACAGGGGGTGGCTAGGTGGTGTAGTGGATAAAGCACCGGCCCTGGAGTCAGGAGTACCTGGGTTCAAGTCTGGTCTCAGACACTTAATAATTACCTACCTGTGTGGCCTTGGACAAGGCACTTAACCCCGTTTGCCTTGCAAAAACCTAAAAACACACATACATACACACACACACACACACACACACACACACACACACACACAAAATATATAATAGCTACAAGCTAGTGAGATAAACATTAAATAGATCACAATATCACTTGAAAATAAATTCAAGAATAGTAGCATATTTGGGTGGTATTAATTTTTAAAACATGCTGGGTTTTTTGACCTTGTCATACCAGGAGCTCAACATGCTGGTCGCCTAGTATAAAAAATGAAAAATAAATTAGTATTGATATTCTTCTTGTTCTCCATACTTCTCCAGAGAAAATAGGGAGGGAAAAGGTCAGCATGAAGTAAGGAAGAGAGTATCATGCTAGAAGTCTCTTGTTAGAGAAGCAATTCTTACTCTATCTTGGTTGGAGATTAAAAATTTTGGTTATCATAAATTATATATGATTTTGAATAAATGGGATGGGCCTGGCTCTCTGTAGCAGTATCTTTATAATCTTAAGAACAGGGGTCAATTAATCTTCATTTGCAGGCTTTGCTCTTCCTTAGTCTATAGATCAATTTAGATTTTAAGAAGGAGAATTTTAAAGATCCGTAATTAAATGACCAATCAGTTTGTTGCAGAACCTTGAGTTTGGCTTTGATTTATTAGATTTAAATTTGTCACATGACAGAGCCTCACTTTTGTAATCTACTTCTGATAACTTCGTCTTAGTATCTTAAGTCGCAATTCCTTTTTCAGTTTCATGTTTACTATTTTAGTTCTTCTAGAACAGAGATCCTTCTTAACAACTGGCCAGATCTTCTAGAGGGCTGATGCTGATCATGTGTTTTACCTGTTGTCAAACCTTCCTATGTCACCTATTCTTGGAACTCCTTACTGCTAAATCACTACCTTCATAAATTGTTGTTGCTTTCTGCTGAAAAACCAATGGTCATGTCTAGTCTCTTCTGGCTCAAAACATCAGTACCTAGAAAATGTAATAAGAAAATTACCAAGAGTACCAAGAATGATATCAGTGAAAACCTATGAAAATCCCTTATTTTTCAAAAAAATGGTAAAAAGTGGTATGCGCCTTAAGTTTTTGATTTATATTTGCTCCCATGTAATTAATTAGAAGCTTCCAGATTATCACTATTATTATTTTCAAAATAAAATACAATTTTGCTCACATAGTAGGAGAAATTGCATTGTCTACTTAAGAAAATCATAAATTTCCATGAAGTCAAGATGGTGAAGAAACCTGGCTTCTTAGTTTCCCTCTGCAGTAATAGATAGATAGATAGATAGATAGATAGATAGATAGATAGATAGATAGATAGATAGATAGATTAAACAAAATTTTAAAAAATTACTTCAAAAAACTGACCTTAATGAGTAAAAAAAAATGAGGAAAGGAAAGGACAAAAATAATACCAAAAAAAAGTTAGATTTAAACAATTTTAGAAGTAGTTTCAGAAACAACCAAAAAATACAAAGAAATGCAATTAAAAAATTCAATACTCTCAAAGAATTAAAGGAAGAAATGAAAAGAGAATGTATATAAAAGCTGAATAAAGTCCAAATATCTCAGTAGTGATTTTTAAAATATCTTGAATGTTGAATGTTAAGATGTTGAGAAGATGATGACAAAACTAAATATAATAGAGATGAGCATAGAGATTTTGAAAATGCAAGTGGATAGACAAAAAGCCAGAATAATGTAGTTGAAAAAAGAATTGTAGGTATATGGTACAGTTGAATTGGAAATAATTTCATAAAATAGAATTACTGGAAAGAATACTGGAAATCAATGTGAATTCATCTGAATATGACATTTGATCAAGGAGGGCCTAACTTTCTGAATTATTTGGATTATTGAAAATATGAAATAAGAAGAGAATATAATATCCATGTTTAAGAAATTATTCAAGGAAACTTCCCAGAGTTAATTAAAACAATATTTACATCTACTAAGAAGAAAAACTCAAAATTCAGAATACCTAATGATATCATAATAAGACTTCAGATCTATATATAATTATAAAGAAAAAAACTTTCAAAAGAATCAGTACATACATTGCTCATTTAAAGTCATTTCTTCCTTAATAATAATAAAACCAAATTAGTTGTTTAACATCTTAAAATTTTGAAAGTAATTAAAATTATATACCTCATATCAATAACTGCAAAAGTAGAAAAAAACTAAAAAATTATAGAGTAAAATTTTTATAAGCTTTTTTTAAGGAAAACATGAAAAGTTTGGAGAATAATGTAGACCTCATTCTATGTGCTATCAGCTTGCCACATTTACTATTTAAATATTTGCTATCTTAAAGTAAGAGCAATTATGCAGTCATGAGCATTTAAATCCTTGCTTAGTTCTAGGTACTGGTAAAGGTTGAGAACCCAAAGACAAAAGTGAAACAGTTCCTTTCCCTTTGGTGTCCACACCCTCATGGGAGAGATTATGTTTAGGTGAACTTTCCATAAAACAAAGATGAATGTAATCCTGTGGGGAAAGACACTAGCAGAAGGTATAACTGAGAAATAAAGAAAATAGTTTTGGAACCGATATTTGAATTATGTCTTATTCTTTACTATTTATTGAAATATGGTATCCATTTATTGGGGTGGTTGTGGTTTTCAGTTATTCTAATAATTTTTTCACAATATCTTGACATGTTTTCTAGTTCAGTTATTTTTGATAGGAGGCACTTTATCTTATTATTTTCCTGTTTCCTGAAGTTACTAAATTCTCATCTATTTTAATTTTCAGAGAATCTATAATGTGGGTAAGATTTTGTACCTCTTATATTAAAGTATTTACTTTTCTTACAGTTCTCCTCTTTAGACATGCCACTTAATTTATAACATCCTTTTTTATCTCTCCTTTTATTTCTTTTAGAAATTCTAATAGCCCTTGTAGCCAAGTCATATCTTTATCTGAAGTTGTTCCTATACTCCCTATAAAGTTAGTCTATTCCTAAACTTGGACTTGGAAACAACTGAATCCATTAAAACTCCTTTATCAGTGACTTATATTGATATTTCTAGATTTACTTGCTAAAACTGGACTTTTTGCCAGGGCCAGGATTCAACTGTTCTTGTACATTTTGGATAAGTTGATGGACTATTATTTGGTCCTGATATATGTTTCCTAGAATATATCTGCTAGCCTTCTCTTGTGCTAGTTTCCACTATAAGCTGTTATGAGTATCGTTCAGGATTTGATCACTTCAAGACTTTCATGGGTAACTGATATCAACTTGTTGCAAACTTGTGTGCAGACCAATGCCTTCTTTTTTTCTAATGCAATTTTTAATTTATGGAATAAACCAAGCATTTCTATAAAATAGTACATTGAAAAGGATGATTGCATATGAAATTGTTAAACTTCTATGTAAAACTTGATATTCCATCCAAATATACAACAAAATTATTACCTAAATTTCTTTTATCTTCTCTTCCCCCTTACCCTGGAGAAAGCTGCCATTAGACACAAAGAAGTATACACACACACACACACACACACACACACACACACACACACACACTCACACACACACAACATTATTCTATACATACTTCTATTTGTCAGTCCTTTCTCTGGATGCATAAACCAATGCCTTGGCAGGAACTTTACCCTCCAGTTCTAGAGCTCACCCCAGAGTGTAGTTAACTTCCTTAGTGCCTCCTCATTATTAATTACAGTTTTCTCCTAAGACTGAAATGGGGTATACATATATACATACATACCCTGAGGCTTTCTGAACACTCTGAAATTGTTGAAACTGAATGTTATTTGAAAATTTAAATGACTTAACCTGACTCCTCAGTTGGATGGCTGGGCCCATCTTTAAGACCTATAGGCTACTGGATTTTTTAATTTTATTTTTTTGCTGACCTAGGTTAAATGAGACTATTTAATGTGTTTCTCCCTTTCTTTCTTTCTTAATCATCATTCAGTCTGACATTTGTTTTTACCTTTTCTAGAAAATTTGTATGGGAAATGACTCTGTTGTTCCTATTCATTCAACTATTTTGAGCAGAAATGTTTCTACATTCCCTACTTCTAGGTAAAAGTGGGAATCATGGTATGTTAGTTTCATGGAACTCCCCCAATCCACTCTTTTCTTTTCCTATGTTTTTATTATTCCATTATAAGTTATGACTTTCTAGGAGGAGATGTAATATAGTAGGAAGTGCAAATACTGTTATTTGTCCTTAGTTCTTGAAGAAGACCATGTTGTTATGACTTAAAAGTGAATTGGATTTAAATGATGGAGGATTTTACAGAATAAGTGCCCACACTTTCTATTTGAAAGACATGTGGATCTAATGACAAAATATAGATCAGGATATAAAAATGAAAGTCATCAATAAAATTAACATTAATATTATTTTATATCTTAAAATTTAATGCTTATGTTAAATCTAAATGTTTAAATTTATATTAAAAAGAATTAAACTAGGTGGTGATGCAGTGGATAAAGCACCGGCCCTGGAGTCAGGAGTACCTGGGTTCAAATCCAGTCTCAGACACTTCATAATTACCTAGCTGTGTGGCTAGTGCTGTTCAATGTTTTATGCTTTATTTACATTTAGATATTAAGTAGCCTTTCTGGAGGGGAAAAAATGTGTGTATTATTTGACCTCTGTTAAAAACATTATATATTTTTTGTTAGCTTTAACAAGAGAAATTGAAGAAATTAGAATAAGCAGCAAGGGAACTCCTACTTTTTGCAGATAAAATGATGGTATACCTAGAGAATCCTAGAAAATTCCCGAAAAACTACTTGAAATTATTAAAAATGTTAAAAAGTTGCAGAATAAAAAGAAAACTCACATAAATCATCAGTATTTCTATATATTACCAACAAAGCCCAACAGCAAGAGACAGATAAATTCTATTTAAATTAACTAAATGCAACATAAAATAATTGGGAGTCTACCTACCAAGAAAAATGCAGGAACTGTATGAACACAACTGCAAAACACATTGTACACAAATTAAGTCAGAGCTAAAAAAAAAAATGGAAAATTATCACTAATTTGATTAAAATAACAATTATACCTAAATCAATCTCTTGATTGATTGTCTGCCAAACTATAGACAGTTCTTTTGTAGAGCTCAAAAAAAATAGTAACAAAAGGAACAAAAGGTGAGGAATATCAAGGGAATTAATGAAAAGAATGCAAAGAAAGGTGATGTAGCCATACCAAGTCTAAAACTATATTATAAAGTGGCATTCATCAAAATTGTTTGATCCTGTCAAAGAGACAGAATGGTGGATCAGTGGAATAGATTAGGTACAAAAGAAGCAGTAGGAAATTATTATATAAGCTACTCTTTGATAAACCCAAAAATTTCAGTTTCTGGGATAAGAATTCACTCTTTGGCGAAAAAAAAATTCCTGGGAAAACTAGAAAAAAGTATGACAGAAACCAGGCATAGAATAACATCTCAAACCTTATAGCAAGATATGGTCAAAATGGGTACATAATTTAGATATAAAGGGTGATACCTTAAGCAAATTAGGGAAGCAAGAAATATCTATGAGACCTATGTAGAAGAGAGGAATTTATGAGCAAACAAGAGATGGAAAACATTATAAAATGCAAAATGGATAATTGATTAAATTAAATTAAAAGATTTTGTGCAAATAAAATTAGTGCAACCAAAAATAGAAGCAAAGTAGAAATCTATAAAACAATTTTTGCAGTCAGCATTTCTTTTTTTAATTTTCAGGTTTTTTTTTACAATTTTTGCCCTAATCTCGCGGCCCTCCCTCCACCCCTCCCCAGAAGGCAGTCTGTTAGTCTTTACATTGTTGCCATGGGTATACATTGATCTAAGTTGAATGTGATGAGAGAGAAATCATATCCTTAAGGAAGAAAAATAAAGTATTGTGCCTGATTTTTGCACTAATGGAACAAGCAAGTCCATTAAGGTTGATCATCACCCCCATGTTGCTGTTAGGGTATACAATGTTCTTCTGGTTCTACTCATCTCACTCAGCATGAATTCATGCAAATCTTTCCAGGCTTCCCTGAATTCCCATCCCTCCTGGTTTCCAAAAGAACAATATTGTTCTATCACATACATATACCACATTTTGTTAAGCCATTCCCTAATTGATGGACATTCACTCAATTTTCAATTCCTTGCCCACACAAAGAGAACTTCTATGAATATTTTTGTGCAAGTGACTTTTATACATTATTAAAATGTTATTGTTTAACACTAAACATAATACCCCCTCCCCCCCCAAAATATAGAACCTCATGAGAAATAAAAAGAAAGAGAGAAAAAATGCTTTTCAGTCTGTGTTCTGATGCCATCAGCTCTATCTCGGGTGGATCACATTCTTTATCTTAAGTCCATCACAGAAGTTACTTCCTTATTTTTCCACAGTTGCTGTTGCTGATTGTAATTCCCTCCATCTATTCCTCCCCACTACCATAATATTTTCTCTTTCCTTTCACTCTGTCCCTCTTCTAAAATGTGTTGTAGGGTGACTGAGTAGTGCAGTGCACTGATCACCGACCCTGGGGGCCAAGAGGCCCCAGGCCCACATACTACCCCTGAGACCCAGAAACCACCCAGCCCTGTGGTTCCAGCCAGGCCACCCAATCCCGGTCCCTTGCAAGAAGTAAAAAAGAAAATGTGTTATATCTGCCTGTTCTCTCCTATGATCTACCCTCTCCTCTATCACCCACATCCCCCCCTTCCCTATTTCCCCCTTCTCTCCTTTTTTACTCTAGATATCTGTACCCTATTGAATGTGTATGCTGTTTCCTCTCTGAGCCATTTTGTATGAGAGTGAAGGTTCCCTCATTCCCCCCTCCCCCTGCCATATCATTGCAAAAACTTATTGCAAAAAAATAAAAATAAATTTAAATAAATTTAAAAAATACTTTATATCCGAAATATGTCCTTTCTCTTACTCCCAATACATTTCCCTTTTAGCCAATTACTACATTTTTACAGTATATTATATCTTCAAATTCAGCTCTTGCCTATGCTTCATTTACAAAAGCTCCTCCTACCTGCTCTATTAAATGAGAAGGTTCATATGAGTATTATCAGTATCATTTTCCCATTCAGGAATACATGTAGTTCATCATCATTGAGTCCCTCATATTTTACCCTTCTCCTCTACTCTCTATGCTTCACCTGAGTCCTGTATTTGAAGGTCAAACTTTCTGTTCAGCTATGGTCATTTCAACAGGAACATTTGAAATTCCCCTGGTTCATTGAAAGTCCATCTTTTCCCCAGAAGATGTTCAGTTTTGCTGGGTAGTTGATTCTCAGTTACATTTCAAGCTCTTTTGCCTTCCAGAATATTATATTCCAATCCCTATGAGCCCTTAATGTGGTTGCTGCTAAATCCTGTGTGATTCTGACTGCAGCTCCATGATATTTGAAGTGTGTCCTTCTGGTTGCTTGTAATATTTTCTTTCTTTGACTTGGGAGTTCTGGAATTTGGCTCTATACATACACACACACACACACACACACATATATATATATATATATATATATTCCTTGTTTTTTTGGATCTCTTTCTGGGGGAGATTGGTAGATTCTCTCAATTTCTATTTTGCCCTCTACTTCTAAGATGTCAGGGCAATTTTCCTGTAGGAATTCCTTAAAAATGAGATCAAGGCCCTTTTCCTGATATGACTTTCAAGGTATCCCAATAATTTTAAAATTATCTTTCTTGAATCTGTTTTCCAGATCAGTTGTTTCTTCAATGAGATGTTTCACATTTTCTTCTAATTTTTCATTCTTTTGGTGTTGAAGAATTGTATCTTGACTTCTTGTAAAGTCATCAGCTTCCTTTAGCTCCATTCTGGATCTCAAGGATTTGTTTTCCCTCAGAGAGATTTCTTATCTCTTTTGCTATCTGGCCAGTCTTGCTTTTTAAAGTATTGTTCTCCTCAATAAGTTTTTAAACTGTTTTATCCATTTGATCTATGCTGGTTTTTAAAATTTATTTTCCACAGCATTTCTTTGGATTTCCTTGACTAAGCTGTTGACTTCTTTTTCATGTTTTTCCTGCATCTCTCTCATTTCCTTTCCCAGTTTTTCTTCTATCTCCCTTATTTGATTCCCAAAATCTTTTTTGAGCTCTGTCATAGCCCAGCTACAGTTTTTCTTGGAGTCTTTAGATGTAGAAGCTTATACTTTCTCATCTTCAGACTTGGTATTTTGATCCTTCTTGGGATCATAGACAATGTATTTCTCAGTGGTGTTCCTCGTTTTTCTCTGTTTACTCATTTCCCCAGTCTGTGCCTGGTTTTGGAGTGCTTCCTGAGCTTTTGAGTTTTAATTGTGATACCCCCACAAGGACCTCAGTGTATGAGGTTCTGACTGTTCTCCTTGTCTGTGAATGACCACAAGCGCACCCCTCTGCCATGGGGCTGGGGGGGGTGGAGTTCCTGATCTATAGGGGGCTGTGTCTGTGATCCAGATCTAAGTGCGATTAGAGCCCCAGAGTCCTGTTCTGGGGACAGAGGACAGACCTCGGCAGTCTCCCTCTACTCCCTTAACTTTGGTGGGCTGGTGATGATGTACCTCTTGTCTACATGCCTTAAAAAAAGCATAGAAAATAAAGAAAAAACACAACTTATATACTTAATGGAACAGGAAAACTGGCATGATTTGGTTTAATATTGATGAGTGATACACTGGAACTAAACCATAAAAAATAAAATATCTTCCTAAGGAAAAATTAAAATTTGGTGGATGAATTATTTTTCAGTAGAATTTTATTTTTCCCCATTATATGTCAAGAAAATTTTTAGTATTCATTTTTACAATATTTTGAGTTCCAAATTTTTCTCCCTTCTGTCTTCCCCTCCCCTCTTCCTAAAATGGTAGATGATTCAATATAAGTTATATATGAACTATCATTAAAAAAAACCCTATTAGTCATAGTTCTGAAAGAAGAAACAGGTCAAAAGAAAAAAAGACAAACATAAAATAAAAAAAAAAATAACACCTGTATGCTTTGATGGGCATTCAGAGTCTATCAGATTTTTTTTTTATCTAAATGGGCATTGCATTTTCTTCTGTGTTTCTGAGACAAACAGAGTCATTCATAGTTTATCATCAAAAAAATATTCCTGACATGTATCCTTTCAACTCTCTCTCCACTGTAGTTGGTTTTTCATGCCTCTTCATTTGAAAAAATTTACTCCATTATACCCTTCCCTTCCTTCTGTACCCGATGTACTCCTTAATTATTATATAATATATAATGATCCTTAATCATCCCTTAATTATTTTTGTTATTCCCTCAAATTCACTTATACCCATACCCTCTGTCTATGTATATTCCTTCTATCTGTATTATTGGTGGTATAATTTTTAATAATTACAATATTCCTCCTCTCACGTAGAAATGAAAACAGTTCAACTCCTTTGAATCCTTTATGCTTTCTTTTACCTTTCTCCTTTTTAGGCTTCTCTTGGATCTTGATATAGGAGATTAATTTATCTTTTGCTTAATTCTGGTCTTCCACTTATGAAAACTTGAAATCTTTCTGTTTCATTGAAACCATTTTTTCCATTGAAGTAATTTATTCTCTTTTAAGTTTGTGTCTTGATCTTCCCTGTCACCATAATTATTCTATAATCAAATTATTATTATTATTATTGTTTTGTTCATCTTTGTTGGCCTTTTTCTTTTTAAATTTACCTCTGCTCCAGAGTGGAAAGGGTACTGACTTCTTGGGCCAGAAGCTGCAGTGAGGGACCCTGTTTTGATGGGGTGCAATTTTGGGGTTACTCAATCTGCTTAAAGCCATCAGGGTTTGGCAGCTTACCAGTACTGAATAGTGGTCCTAGTACTGTGTCTGTTGTGGACTGAGACTGGTATGTTTTTTTATTTCCCCTGGGAATACCCTAAAGTACATGGAGATCTGGACTCTGACTGCTACCTGTTTGCCTGGGGCTATGGTGAAGCAGTGGTGATTCTTGGAATTGGAGTCTGTCTACCTGTTGCACTTGAATAAATTTTTTAAAGTGTTTATTTGAAAAAAGTTACTCTTTTTTGAAAAAGTTTTGAATGAGAACTTTCAATATGTTATTCACTAAAATATATCAATTCACCAAATGCCTTTTAATTAGTCTCTTCCTTCCTCCATGTAAACTAGATAATTGAGTTAAAATATGTCCACATGGGTTTCCTCATTACCAGCCTAGATCATAAACTGATCATATGGAGATCACTTTATTAGTATAGATTACAAATCTTTTATGCCTTTCTATTTTATATGATATTTCATTTTCATAAATCTCACTTTCCATAAATTCCACAATCTACACAATTTGGAGAAAACTTTAAATTCTTTTAATATTTCTTAGATACTAGTGAAATACTTTTGACCTCCATCTCTTAGCTTTTGTGATCATTCCAATTATTTTTTTCTTTTTTTTTTAGGTTTTTTTTTTTTTTGTTTTTTGCAAGGCAGACGGGGTTAAGTGGCTTGCCCAAGGCCACACAGCTAGGTAATTATTAAGTGTCTGAGGCCGGATTTGAACCCAGGTACTCCTGACTCCAAGGCCAGTGCTTTATCCATTGTGCCACCTAGCCGCCCCCTCCAATTATTTTTTCAATCTTACATTTACTTGATATATTAAATCACACTCCCTTGATGAATTACATAATCACACAAGGAAAGGGATACCAGTGACAATCTCTTCTAACCCATACATATTACTTCATAACTTTAAATAAAAGGGAACCTACTAGTTCTGGAGAGAATTCATTTCACTTTGTTGTAGGTCTGATAATTATGAAGCTTTCACTTACATATAATTTAGGTTATATGTAATGAAGGTTATATCCATCATAACTAATTTTCTCCTTTGGGACTAAAAAGAGCAAGTTCAATACTCTTTCCCCATATCAGCTGTACCTAGTCTGTCATTTAAACAATGAATTGATCTCATGAAGATAACTATCAAATATACCTCTTGAATCTTTTTTGAAATCTGAATGTCCTCAAGTCTTTCAATTAAATCTCAAATGGCATGAACTTGAGAACCCTTCTCCTGGTTTTCCCTCCTCTGGAGAATCTCTCATTTATATGGTGTGTAGAACTTGACTTCAGATGTAATCTGACCAATGCAGAGTACTGAAGGACCCTCACCTCCTTATTCATTAAAACTATTCTTTTCTTAATTTAGTACAAATATCATTACCCTTTTTGATTCCTTATTTTACTGTTTACTCCTACTTAGCTTTCATTTCATGAAAATTCCCAGAATTCCTTTAGATAAATTTTTGCTTTTTCTCAGATAATAGTTTTTCATAATACATAAATGAATAGAATCAGCAAGAGAATTTTGGTATTGAAAATTAGTCTTAGAAAATTACAAGATTATTGAAAGCATCACCGTATAGGATCACAGAATTTCAGACTTAAATCCAAGACTCAGAGGTGATCATTTCCAAATTACGTATGATTTAAAATCTTGTTTATATATATTTTGATAAATGAACATTCATGTGTGCTAGAATACATTCTGTGTTAAGGAATTTACTACCTCCTAACAGTCCATTCTTTATTTTAATTCTAGTTTTAAGGAAGGAATTCCTGTCATCAATCCTCAATTTCCATTTATGCAATTTTTATCCATGGGTTCCTAATTCTGCCCAGTAAAGCCTCTCAGAAGCTTTCTCCTTCATATGCATGACAGCTCTTCAAATTTTTTGATTAAAATTATCATATTCCTCCTACATCTTCCCTTCTCCTGTTGATTCATTGATAGCTCTACAGAGTATTCTCCAGGATCTTCAGCCATATGCTGATTATACTTGTCCCTTTATTTCCTAAATTATTGTGACCCAAACTTAATACAATAATGTATGGTTTGACTAGGGCATAGTTTGCTGCCTACCTATTCTGAACACTGAATGTAGCCTAAGATTTTGTTAACTTCTTGTCTTTTAGAGAACCATGTTCTTGATTGTTTATTATGGGAAGAGATACATGTCTATAATTTGCCTTTTGATTTTTAAGACTTATTTTTTAACAGGAGTAAGATAAAGGGGGAAGGCATTTGTGTATCAATGTGTATTAGGCATAGATATTCATTTGAGGAAATCTACGTTTTCAATGCTAGATTTATAATGCTTAGAATTTGAGTGAAGACAATGGAAGTAGAAACAGAATGACTTTGGCATTGGAGCATAATACAGACCTCCTGAAAAGAAAGGAAAATACATGAAAAGTTAGAAAAGCAGATGGTAAGACTGGCATAGACACATGACATAGTAATATGAGGAACTACGGTTATCTGGACATCTACTAGAACTCTCAATGAAAAGGGAAGCAACCAATAATACATTGCTTTGCCTTAATGATGTCTTTCTTGAAAGTGGTATGATGATCAAAATAAAATTCTATTTGGGATCTGATACTTATAAGTAAGGAAGAATAGAAAATGATGAGAATGTTAGGAAGAAATGAATCCTGCTTTTAAAGTTTGTGATAGAGAAGAGGAAAAACTGGTCTCAAAAAGCCATTTGTCAAGTCTTCCTCTTCTCCCCTTCATTATTATATGTGTGGAAGGGGTGTCTCTCTTATTTACTAATAGAAACCTCTCTTGATCCCATCCTTTCCCATCTCATCTTCTAAACAAACAAAGAGCATCATTCTAATTTTACCCCTAAACTTTCATCTCTTCTTATCCACTGACTCCTTTTCTAATTCCTTCAAATATTACTATTTCTCATCAATTCTTTTTAAAAATTCTCACTATCTATAATCTTATATCTCTCATTGTCCATTCAGGTAAGTTCATGAAGAAAGTTGTCTTTACTCAATGCTTCCATTTTAGCTCCTTTTACTCTCTTCTAAACTTTCTATGATCTGATTTCCAACTTAGTTTTTAAACTCAAACTATTCTCTCCAAAGTTTCTAATCAATTTTTCATTGCCAAATCTGATAACTTTTTCCTTCTTGATCTTTCATTGTATGTGACATTGTTGATCACCTCTTTCTAGAATATTCCAGTTCCCCTAGGTTTTTAAGACCCTTTTCTCTCCCAATTATCTTTCTATTTATCACCAACTCATTAATTGCTCTTGCTCCATCTTCATTCAGCACTCTTGGCATTATACTATTCAGGTGCCTTATAATATAGAGTAGTTATTGCATATAGAAAAGTGAAACAAAGAAGTGAAGTGACTTTTATAAGATCACAAAGATGCAATTGAGTTCATATTTAGAATCTTTTAACTCTTTATCATCTACAACACTGTGGTTTCTTTCTAAACATGCTTCACATTAGCTTTATATCAATATCAGTTGGTGAAGTATCAACAATGTGTGATTCTGGTACAATAGTAGAACCTATTTTCTTCTTTGGTCTTTTCTCAAAAACCTTAAGGTCTTTACATACTTTGAGAGTATGAAGAGAACACCTTACTCTTCATTTTGATTGCAACCCAGGTTCTTACACTTTCTTGCTTATTTGAAGTTAATCCTTTCTTTTTTAAATTTCATTTTAAAAACTATTTGCTTCTACCCATAACTGAGAGCTTTTCTGTGCAGCAAAATGTGTGATAAAGAAAAATATTGCCATCAAAGTAGTTATTGCAATGAAAATCCAGTAAGAAAAGAATGCATTCAGGCATTGTTGTTTGACTAGAACAAAGTTTGCAACATTTTAAACTATTTGGTTCTTTTTTGTTTGCCTAAACTATTAAGATAAACTAGAAGATGTCTGTGGGTTCTAAGTCAAAATGGAATCACTTTTCTCTCCCCTTTCAAATCTTTGCATTCCAAAGGCATAATAATGATGTAAAAATATTGTAAAGTGACATTTTCAAAAAATATTCCAATTAAAGGTTGGCTTTTCATTTGAATAACTTTGTAATGGTTCCTTTTTAATCACAATAAAATTTATATTTTATTTTAGTCAACATTATTATTCTATATGTTTTCAGATGGGAGATTACATAACAGGTATAATTAAAAAATCCTCAGTTGGGTATAGCTAGGTAAAACTAAATAAATATTCAGAATCTGATAGTGTGCATCAGGGATCCATGAGTCTATGTCAAGAAAATGATCAAAGGAAGGAAATGAATGCATAGAGACAATAGTACAGGCCAGAACCTTCTCAGTTTGTGAAGCTCTCAGCTCTTTTTCATTTAATGAGAAATATTCCTTAATATTGAAAAAACAAAAGCAAAGACAAAGTCCCCAAGGACATTAATTGGTCCTCCATTATTGCTTTATTTTCTTTCTTAGGCTGCGTGTGGATATAAGTGTCTGAGGCTAGATTTGAACTCAAGTTCTTCTGACTCCAGGAACTGGTGTTCTATCCACTGTGCCACCCCGGAGCTAGTGGTGCAGGAGTTCAAATCCAGCCTCAGATGTGCCACTTACTAGCTCTGTGACCTTGGGCAAGTCACTTAACCTTGACTGCCTCGCATCCAGGATCATCTCTAGCCATCCTGATTCATATCTGGTCACTGGACCCAGATGACTCTGGAGGAGAAAGTGAGGCTGGTGACTTAGCACAGCACCATCTCACTCAAATCCAGTTCACTTGCTTGTCATGGCATCACCTCCATGATATTATGGACTTCTTCATGAATGAAAGATAAACATTACTTGTGGGGTCATCTCTTTCTTGCCAATCTCCAGCATTCACTCAAGAGTAGAAGGTCTTTATCAGGTATACCTTGCTAAAGGTTCCTTTGTTCATTGTAGCACTAGGACAAAATCCTCAGTCATCTAGTTTTTCTGAGTTTAGATAAATTAATTATTCACAGTTTCAGGTTTGTTTGTTGTTTTTGTTGGTTTTTTTTTTTTTACTGTAGTAGCTGGATAGCATATTTTGCCTTACAGAAGTAGAATGACTAACTGTTGATAATAATAATAAATAATACTATTTAAATTACATATAAATACTTATAATTGTTGTTGTCAGTATCACTGCCAGTAGTTTGAAAGCCATGGAAGAAAGGTGCTGGATAATTTTACGGTGATGATATATTCCAATAGAGAGGAATGACGTGATAGTTGGAAAAGATTTTTCTTGAGGGCAGATACTAAAAACATATTGTGTCTCCACATATTGATTTTGTTTTAATTAACTTTGTATATTCCAAGGGTCTGGCCTCAAAATGCAAATGAGAGAGTATTAAAATAGTAGTGCAGTTCCTCTTTTGTGGTGATAGTTGCATTTTATGGGTACTTTTTTTTCAGAGTTCTTAATTACAGATTAAAAAGAACATTACTGAGGCATATTCTGAGTAAGTGGACAAGAGGTACAGGATTAGTTTAGTACTAAAATTATTTTGTACCCTCAAATACTGCAAGAGAATTCCAAATAATACTTTGAAAGAGTACAGAAAGCATCTTTTTGGTTCAAATAACCAGTAATCTTCTTTTAAATAATTCTATTAACACTTTCTTCCTGAAAGTTAATAGCACTAAATACTTCTTGTCTTTCAACATTGAGTAGTGTTTGTGTTTGTCACATAACAATAATAATTTTTCTATTATTATTCTCAGTTAAGTAGCTCTATAATATTTACAAACACTTAAAAATGCCATCTCTTTAACTTCACAACTATCCTATGAGGTAGGTGCCATTATTATCCCCACTTTTCAGATGAGGAAACTGATGTATGTGGGGGCTAAATGACTCACCCAGAATAGCACAACTAAGAACTTTTTGGTCTCCTTGAATCCAAGTCCAGTGTTCCAATGACAGTGAAAATTCTACCTAACTAGGCATGGTAGTTTCTATTCATATACACACATATGCATATGCATATAAATGCATATATAGGCATATACACATATATATGACTACACACCAGTGATGAATAGGAACTACCATGCCTGGTTTTTTATATATCACACACACACACACACACACACACACACACACACACACACACAGAGACAGACACACACACATGCGCGTGTGCATGCACATGCATGCGCATGTGTGTATGTATGGGTATATATGTATACACACATATACATGTGCATATATATTTGTGTAAACATGTCTATTATATAGATATGTACATTGATGATGATACTCTTTGTCCTTCTCTCTCTCTCTCTCTCTCTCTCTCTCTCGCTCTCTCTCTCTCTCCTTTTTTTTTGTCAAGGCAATGGATTTAAATGACTTGCCTAAGTTTGTACAGATAGTAACTCTTAGTGGCATTTAAACTTAGATCCTTTTGACTGCAGCACCAGTGGCTCTATGTACTGCACCACCTAACTGCCACTGTCCTTCAATCTCTTTTTTTAGACTTTTCAAGGCAATGGTGTTAAAGTGGCTTGCCCAAGGCCACACAGTTAGGTAATTATTAAGTGTCTGAGGCTGTATTTGAACCCAGGTACTCCTGACTCCAGGGCAGGTGATTTATCCACTGTGCCATCTAGCTGCCCCTGTTCTTCAGTCTTTTTTTTAGGTTTTTGCAAGGCAAATGGGGTTAAGTGGCTTGCCCAAGGCCACACAGCTGGGTAATTATTAAATGTCTGAAACTGGATTTGAACCCAGGTACTCCTGACTCCAGGGCTGGTGCTTTATCCACTGTGCCACCTAGTTGCCTCTTCCCTGTCCTTCAGTCTTGAAGAAGAACATGACATCAGGAAGATGATGCCTTGACTAGCAGGTGAATTGAATTTGAGTGAAGGGGATGCTGTGCTAAATCACCAGCCTTATTTTCTCCTCTGTAGTCATCCGGATTCGTAAACAAATACGAATCATGATGAGTGGAGATGGCTCTGGATGTGAGGAGATCAGAGTTAAATGAGTTAAGGTCACACAGATGGTAAGCACCAAATGTCTGGGGTCAGATTTGAACTCAGGTTCACTTGACTCTAGGACTGATGCTGTATCCATTTCACACCTAGCTACCCATATATGTATATCCACTTATACATGCATTTATATGTGTATGTATACATATAGAATAGCACGTGTGTTTTTTGCCACTAAAATTTAAAATTCTCCTCAGACATTTTATGAGAGAACAAAATAGAATTTTGACAAAAATGTTTCCAAGTAAAAAACTGATGTCATGAAAATTAAAATTTTATGTTGATGTTTATATATTAGTATGCAATAAAGTTTTAGCATAATAGATTTCGACCCTGAAGAGGCTCTGGGGATCATGTAGTTTAGAACTGTGAATCTGAAAATTTGGAACTGAAGCCAGAGAGATTTCATTTGTCTGAAAAAGATCTCAGGCTTTTCATGAATTTCAATATTAATAATACTTAGCAATGTGATGAGGCAGCCACAAAACCTAATGTGATCTTGAACTACATTAAAGTGAATCATATTTTCCAGAACTCAGGAGGTAATAGTCCCTGTACTTTGTCCTTCTCAGTCTTTGAATAGGATAAGTATTGCACATGTTATTTTCCATTTACATGGAGAGAGAATGTTCTTCATTCTATTGAGTTGTGCATTTTTCTACCACCCTTTCTTCCCTTGCCCATGATAGCAAACAATTTGTTGTAGGTTGTACATGTACAATTGCATTTGACATATTTACATATTAGTCATATTGTAAAAGAAGAATTAAAACTAAAGAGAAAAACATGAGAAAAAAAGAAAAAACATAAAAGAAGTTTTAGAAAGTAAACATAGTATGTTTTGCTCTGCATTCATATTCCACTGTTTTTTTCTATTAAATGTGGATGGCATTTTCCTTAACAGCTCCCTTGGGATTGTCCTTGACTGAACTGCTGAGAAAAGTTGCTTTCATCATAGCTGAATGTCACAGTGTTGCTTTTAATGTGTGCAATATTTTCCTGGTTCTATTCCCTTCACTTAGCATCAGTTTGTGCAAGTCTTTCCATACTTTTCTGAAATCAGGTTGCTCAAAGGTTTCTTATAGGACAATAATACTCTATAATATTCATATATCATAGCTTATTCAGCTATTCCCCTATTTATGGCCATCATAAGGAGTATTTCACAATTACATCTATTAGTCTTAACTGTTTCTTCTTCCTTAACCATTTAATCATATCTATTTTTGTTTTTCCTTTGCCTGAGATCAAGATTGCTACCCCTGCTTTTTTTACTTCAGCTAAACCATAATATACTCTGCTCCAGCCTTTTACCTTTACCCTGCATGTTTCCCTTAGTTCAAATGTGTTTCTTATAACTATCCTGCTATGCACTTCTGTTTTAAGGGAGAGTGCATTCTATTCACATCCACACTTAAGGTTAATAATTCTGTATTTCCCCCATCCTATCTTCTCCTTGTTTGTACTTTTCTCTCTCCTTCATGAATGTTTTGCTTCTAACTGCTGCATCTCTCAATCTGCCCTACCTTCTTTCAGTTTTCCTCCCTTTTCTTTTCCCTTTCCCCTTTTAATTTACTTTTATTTTTTTCTTTACTTTTACTTTTCCTTTCCCTTCCCATTTATCAGCCCAGTCCTCTTTCTTTTCCTTCTCCTTCCATCCACTGCTTCTCTGTAGGGTAGGATAATTTATAAACCCAATTGAGAATGTATGTTATTCTCTTTGAGCCAATCTATTGAGTGTAAGATTTAAACATTACTCACAGTCTTCCTTCTTTCCCTTTACTATAATGACCTTTATGCCTCATAATGTGCTATTATTTATCTTCTAATGCATTCTTCTAGTATAATCCTCGTTTTAAAATCTTAAATTTTTTATACCTATATTGTTTTCACACCCTCTTTTTAATTTGTCCTGATAGAAGTAGAATTGTTAAGGGGTGATTGATTGATTAATTTGTGTTTCATCCTATCATAATTACTTCATATAAACACCCTCTATCCAAGTACCGTCCCTTCAACTGTCTCATTAGAAATATAGTTCTCAATGACCAAGGACTAATACCTTTAATTTAGAAAAAAAACCTGTTATCTTATTGTCTGATTTTGCTATCTCTTATACATTTTGTTTCTTCCTTAAGGATATGATTTCTCTCTTATCACATTCAGTTTGGATCAATGTATACCATGGAAACAATGTAAAGACTGGAAAATTGCCTTCTGTGGGGGGGGTGGAGAAGTAAGATTAGGGGAAAAATTGTAAAACTCAAAATAATAAAATCTTTAAAAAATTTTAAAAAATATATTGTTCTCAAGACTCATAAAAATCATCAAATTACAATCAATTTATGCCCATACCTTCTTTTCGTTTCCTTCCTTTAACTGTCCTAATAGAAATAAACCCCTCAAGAGTTAAAAAAATTATCACATTATCACATTTATCACATTATCACATTTATCACCTATTTAAGCATCTTTCAACTTTTCTAAGAGAAATTCAACTCTCAAGAGTTTCAAACATTGTATTTATATGTGTGTGTGTGTGTGTGTATAGATAATTTAGCCTTATGACTATCATTTTCCCCTTTCTGCACATTTCTTGAGTTGTTGATTTAAAAATCAAATTTTCTGTTCAGTTCTGATCTATTTCATTGAAAATCAATCTTTTCCCCTGAAAGAATATATGCTAAATTTTGAAGGGTTGTTGTTAACCAAACTCCTTGCCCTCTAGAATATTATATCCCAGCCCCTGCGATTTTTTTTAATGCTGGATCTATCTTTTCAGGTATATGTTGGAATAGATAAGCAATATCAAAATTAAGTCCTGCATAATTCTGACTGTGGTTCCCTGGTATTTTAAATTGCCTTTTTTGATTAATTGCAGTATCATGTCCCTTAGCTGAGAATTCTGAAATTTGGCTAAACTATTCCTTAGAATTTTTATTTGGGGGGGTCTCCTTTGGGGGGGGTGATAGTTGGATTCTTTCAAAGACTATTTTATCTTCTCATTCAAAGATAACTGGGCAGTTTTCATGATAATTTCCTGCAAGATATCATCATCTAGACAGTTTTTCTGATCATAGCATTCAAGTAGATCAATAATTTATAAATTATCACTTCTAGATCTATTTTCTAGGTTGGACATTTTTCCTGAGAGGTATTTTATAATATCTTCTATTTTCTCAGCCTTTTGGCTTTGTTTGATGGAATTTTGTTGTCTCATGGAGTCATTAGTTATTATTTTTCCAATTCTAATTTTTAGAGTTTTTATTTTCTTTCTTGTTTTCTTTTCCAATTGATTGATTTTACTTTCATTTTATATTTGGCCTTACTTCTAAGGAATTGCTTTTTTTCCTTTTGGTCAATTTTACTTTTAAAGGTATTGTTTTCTTCATTTTTTTTATAATTCTTCTTTATGACTCTAATTTATATTCCTAATTTTACTTCTTCTTTTCTCCGTTTTTGCTACTCCTTTTTGAACTCTTCCAAGAGGTACTTTTAGATCTGAGATCAAATGGGGCTTCATATATTGGCATTTTGTCACTACTTTTTTTTTTTTTTGAGATGGCATTTTTTAATCATCCATCTCAGAATAATAGCTTTTTTATGATTATCATGGTTTTTTTGCTAATTTTGATAGTTGAGCTCTGTTTCTAGGGTACAGAGGTATAGTCCCAAATGTTTTGTGTACGGTACCAGGAACTGGTCCTTGGTTTACTGCCCGGGTGTTGCCTATATTTAACTTACTAGCAGTTTGTTCCCCATGTTAGGGTTGCCCAACCCAATCCTAACTGTTGCTCTAGTGTTCCTGGGATGTGAACTTTGTGTTCTGAGCTGGTTTTGGACCACTGCAGGCCTGCTGCACCACTGGCTTGCTGAGCCCATGCCTGAGCTACTCTGTGACTAAAAGCCTCCCATTGACTTTCTGGCTCTCCTGTCTATGTTGGGCTATATTCTCCTTTTATTCATGTGAGAGAGAACTTTCCTGAAGTTCCTCAATGATATCTTGATTTGAGAAGTTGTTTCATTCCTGTTTTGTGGGTTACTAGGGATAAAAATATAAGTAAGCAAGATTGCTACTGTCCTCAAAGAATTTAATTTTTAATAGGGGGTGTGAGATAATTCCTAAAGGTGTGTAATAAAATGGAGAGTTCATTTGAGGGGACATGATGAGTAAAAAGTTGGGAGGAGTCTTGGAGTCCAGGTCCATGGAAACATAACTAAAAATTCACCTTTAATCCTGGATGACCTGGGAGTAGAATCCAGTGTTTTAGTGGGAGCAAGATGAGGATGATGGTAGAAGAATAGATAACATGATGAGCAATTGAAGACACTGGTGATATTTAACCTAAAGAAGAGAAGATTCAGTAGAAGCATGATAGTTATTCAAGTATTTTAAAGGTTGTTATATAGGGGAGGACAGAAACTTCTTCTGTTTGACCACAGAGGTAAGAAGCAAGAACAATGGATGAAGTTAGAGAGACAAAGTTATGAAAGTGAGAAGATTCTTCCTGATAATTCAAATTGTCCAAAAGTAGAATGGGATACCTCAAGAAGTAGCCAGGGCTCCATCAAAGTTGTAAAACTATGATTCTGTGACTTGCTGGAAATTAAGGAAGAACTCTAATTTGAAAGTGGTTTTAATTTTAGACTCAGAATTATTTCCTTTGCACAAAATTCATGTATATATTAAAAGACTTGATTAGTACATGATTTTCTCCATAATTTAAGTTATATAATGGAAATGCCATAATCCCATGTCATAGAGTCACATCAAGAACTGGAATTTCATTAATTGTTATATTGTTGTGTTACTGATGTCATCTGGGAAATGTGATACCCTTAACTGATGTGCTAGGTTTTATTTGAAATTTTTGAGATGTCTCATTTTTCTAATATGTAATAAGATTATTATATTAATAAAAAGAAAGATTTCTTAATTTAGAATAAGCTTCCAAGACTCCTCCCAGCTTTTTTATTCATCATGTCCCTTCAAATTAACTCTCCAATTAATTGCACACCTCTAGGAATTATCTCATACCCCCTATTAAAAATTAGATTCTTTGAGGATAAAGATTCCCTCTTAGGAAAGACAGAGAAGAAAGGATAGATATTCTAGAGTAACTTTTATTTGACTTCTTCATCCCCAGTCAATTTAATGTTTCTGTGTGTCTTTGCTGTAGATCATAAAACATCAACTCTTAAGTCTTAAAAAAAAGTTACATGTATATTGGCAAGGTGTATTATACAAAGTTAGACACATTTAAATAGGCAGGTAACCACATGTTTGCATGTTTGTCCTAGCTTAAGAGATGATTTGTCATATTTTCTTGAATTATTTCCTTTCTCCTCTCTTATAGTTTCCTTTTCATCAATAAATGTGTATCTTACAACACACACACACACTCAATAGATTGATATTATAACTTAGAAAGCAAATAAATATACAAGTGTTTTTGCAGTATTTTTTCTCAAAGCAAAAAAATAAAGATTAACAGAAATGTTTTTTATAGTTAAATACCATTCCCCCCAGTGTAGTTGCAAAGAAATGATTCTATTGACATATAGCACTTTAGGAACCTGTCTATTGTATAAAGCAAGGTAAATCTCTACTCGGCTGGCAGCCAGAAGGCTTACAAGTAAGAAAAGGTGGTAGCAGTTGGAAACTTTGAAGTATTATTTTGGAAAGGCTATGACAACACTTTACCAGAGCTTTTGACTCCCACTAGTTTAGGTGTGCCTCATGGACCTGCCAGGATTGTGCCCCTGGATAATTGTGAGGTGTCTTAAATCTTATCTGTACTTCCTTATACACAACATGCAGTCACAACACAATTTTTTCCCCTAGACAATAGAGTATTCTGTACCAGCATTTCAGGAAGCCTGTATTTGTTCCCAGGAACCCAAGGGGATACAAAAGTGATTAATTCATCCTGTGACAAATAATACAAGCAGGTGATACAAGTTAGATTTGATATGACAAAAGAGAAAAGGATTTGGGGGGATGAGTCAGCTATACTCATGGTCTCAAACATACTTTTTTAAATGGGTTTCCCAAACGGATTTGCATTGCACAAAAGTTCATGAAATAGAAACAATTTTTTAAAGATCATTGATAAGTAATTAGCAATTTTGTTCAACATAGTCTTCACTGAAAAAAACTAAAACTGTGTTTTTGTCAGGTATTAGAATTCTTGATTTAGTTAGAAGTTAGCCAAAGAGTAGATCATGAAAATAATTATTAAACAATTAAGCTTTCTTAATTAAGATGAAGTATAAAAATATAGATCACATTTAGAACATGTGCAAGGTATGAGATAAATACTCCTTTTAATCTAATACATTGCAGTTATAATGTTTTAAAGATGTGACTGTTATACTAAAGGAAAAAGAAGTTCCAAAACAATGTTGGTGTTAAATTATTCTTTAAAAAAAAGAATAAGTGATTTGGCCAGTGAGACCATTGGAAAATTAATGTAACTCAAAGTATTGTGTAACAGAAAGCAAAGTATGTTATCATAAGAACAAATTTTAAAAAAATTATTATAATATTTCTCTGTAAATTTTTATCTAGCTATGCTCCAACCCTGAATTAAACTTCCCTTTTAACTAATATGCACAGAACATTTACAGTCTTTTATAGTTATTATACCCTATAGTGACTTAATGATGTTATTTTATCATTTTAAATACCTACATTGAAATTCTACGTTTAAGATATTATCAGAATCTATTCTGTTCATTTTCATTTTTTTGAAAAGTACACTTTGGCATCTGTGTTCAAACAAATAAAGAAACAGACTATTTTTTATTTAGAATTTATTTAGGATAGGTTTAAGGTCTACAATGAGTCCCTTTAAAATACCTCTTGATTTTTAACACTTTAGCAGTGGCATTTAGAATTTGTTGATTTAAGGTATCCTTTTGAAATTTCTTCTGTTTTTGCATTAGTTTATTGATATGTGGACAGATTAAGAGCAGTTTCCTTTAAACTTGAAATTTTATGTAAATATATAGTCATATAAAACTAAAGATGATTTTTCAATTATCAGGATGAATCTTCTGGTCTTTTTCTATAGATTAAAAATATGAATGTAAATGTTCTGCTAGAAAGAGAGAAAAAGATAAAGAAATAAATAGAGGCAGATATAGAACAAATCAGAATGACACAGAGAAACTGGTTAAAATTCAAATATTTATATGGGAAAATTAGCTGAGAAATCATAGCACTCAGTGGTTCTCCTTAGTGTGAAACTTTTAGTCTTTATAACTATGAATTATTTGGATCTCATAAAAGATATGAAAGAGAAACCTATTGTATGTAATTACTAAAGAAAAATTTCATCCTGCCTCACAGTTTGATTATGCCTATATCAAAAAAAGTTAGAAACACTTCATCCTCATTAAATTTTCTTTTGGAAGTTCCAAAGTTTGAATTCTCAGAATGATGCAAAATATAAATGTTATGTTCTTCCTCTCCTGTTGTTTAACAGTTTAGCAGCCATTCAAGAGAGATGATCATCTTGAAATATGAGAAGCTCATTTTTCCATTCTATTGCTCCTGTTCTATTTTCAATTGTATTTTATTAACCTGGTGCTATACTACAATTCCATGTCACCCAGGAAGGCTCTATGTACACCAAGGAATATCCCAAGTGTTTAATTCCGTATTGTTTAGTGACTTTGAAGAAGGAATCAAAATACTAATTTTGATGACTTATACTTCTGTGAGCCAATATGTTTATTCTTATTTCAAGATCATATGGTGATAATGACAATAGTTGATAGAGTTGGGCAGATTATCTCTAATATTCCTTCCAATTCTTAATCTATGATCCTGTGGTTGAAGTGAATTTTAAAGATGAATTTGTACTGTAAAAATAATATGTGTGTTGTCTAAGGAGAAAAATGATTTTACTAGTCCAGTTAATATCTTTTGACCTCTTAGTATTCTTCATAGCCAGAACACCTTAAATATTTTCATTGTGACCATATGGAATATTTACTTTCCTTAGATGACACTTGCACCCCTCATTAGTTTAACTAATGTACACATTGCAGAAATATTTTTACAATGTATCTGTGGAATTTGAATTTGAATGAACTCAGCTTCAATGACTTTTCAGTATCTTTTTAGGTTGTAAGTTAAATGTTATCATTTATATTACCCAAAGTTGCCGACATATAAATACGTTTGCACATGCTATTACATATCTAATTTCATTATCTGCTCTAGGGAAAAAATATGCAGTGCAATAAAATTTGATTTTATGTAGTACCTTTCATGGAAACTCTATTTATGTAATAGCATGGCTCAAAGTAATATAATTACAAAGTTAATTTCTCTCTTATTTGTTATTTAAGACATACAAAGGAGAAATTGAATGTTTCAGTGAGATCTGAAATGAGATGAAGACTTAATGAGAGTCATCCAGAAAGACTGTTCTAACTAGCAGGAAATCCAGAAGAGGTCAAGAGTGGGAAGACTGACAGCAGAAAGGAAACTAGGTAATAGATAAGGGAAGTATACATTGAAAGGGAAAGAAGAAAAGGGAAAGTATACATTGGAATATATAACTTGTAAGGCAGAGCAAGAGAAGCAGAGTGAAAAGACAAATAGAGCGAGAGAGACAGAGACAGAGATTTAGAGAGGGACAGAGACAAAGACAGAGATACAGATAGAGAAAATATCAAATGATGAGTTCAAGAGAGAGTAGTAACATAATGATGCTGTTTTGTTTACTTGGTTTGACTACAACATTCCACATATACTGGAATGTAAAATGAAAGCTTGTTTATAGACTAGGGAGTTCCTGCTGTTAGGGCGTGAGAAGATTGTGTGGATAAGAGAGAAAGGAAGAATTAGAATAGAGAGGTATTTGTAGTGGAGGAGGTTTTACTATGCATTAGATGATTAAAGCTATGTTAGAATGAAAGAATGAAGGAAATACTGGTATGAGAGAAAGGAGGGGGGGGAATTAATGGCAGAGAAGAAGGAATTCTAATTACCAGCTCACTTGGAAATGGAGGAGTACAAATTAAGTTTTGTTTCTCAGACACATTCTCTAGAAATGACCTCAGAAGCAGTGTGGTCTAGTGATAAAGCAGCTAAAACAAATGCAGAAACTTAGGTTCTAATCCTGTCTCTATCAACTGTGTCTGATGTGGGAATAGTTGTTCTTGCCTGGAAGGTGCAGACTCAGCCCACACCTGGGAAAGGTAAATGCCAGAACACTAGGTTTTCTTGCTAAACAGACACACACACACACACACACACGCACACACACACACACACACACACACACACACACACACACACACACACACATACACACATAAAATAAAGCACTGAGGTGAAAGATCAAAGGTAAAAAAAAGAATACCTTTGAAAAAAGTGATTTGGGGAGACAGTGTAAATTTAAGATTTTTTTTCTGCCCTTTTTCTCATACTCTAAATATATTACTAAGTTGATTAAAGGGAGTTGTCATACTATACATAAATATGGAACTGAATTATGGAATTTTATATAAACAGTTTGTATAGAGTAAGTCTCAAATTGGCTCAGAGTGATCACTTGCATCTTCTACATTGAGCAGTTCATTTAGATTTGGAGGGATCTGCCAGCTTGGAAAGAAGTATGCATGTTGGCAGATGTCCCATGTGCTTGTTAGATTTCCCCTGATTTGAAGATCTAGAATTGAGTTGTGCTTTGTTACTGAACTTAGGACAAATAGTGTATAAAAAAATATTTTCAGTGTCTCTCACTTGGTAACTATAATTCTTTTGTTATTTGATTAAAGTGAGAGTTAGCTTTACTTTGAACTCTTGCTCAAGTCATCCTAATCTTATATTTATTTCAAGGTTGTCTCCACTATTTCTCAGTTGAAAGTTGAAAGAAAGATAAATTTTCTTACTTGATAACTATAAAACCAAGTAAATTAAAAGTGATATGGAAGAAGATTAAACCTCTAATAGATGACATTTTAATATTGTATATAGTGGTTAATCTGTTATATAAGACTAAGATAATTCTAGAAGCTTTCTTTTTTAATCTTTTTTTTTTTTAACTTGAGAGTCATCAAGGTTAATTTACCTACTAAAGAAAAACTAAAAGATCAGAATAGTCAGTTCTGGAGATATTATAGAAAAATGATTACACTAATTAATTGTTGATATAGTTCTTCAAGGGCAATTTAAAGATAATTTCTAGTTCATCCCTTTCTCAGGTAAATTTTCAATAAAACTTAACTGGCATTTTGTCCTGAATATTCTCTCTATTCTCAATTTTTATGGTGCCATGACCTTCTGGATCTCTTCCTGCCTGCTTGAGTACTACTTTGTTTTGTTGGCTCATTTATTAAATCACACCCTGTAATGTGGGTTCTCCCTAAGATTTATTCCTGAGCCATCTTCTTTTTTTTTTATATATTTTCCATTTTAGATATATTTTTTGATAACATTTACCGTGATTGAAATGAATTCAACCTAATAGTCACTATTTGTAAGAACCTTCTTGGACTCAGATGAATCTCTTCTGTAATGTGTTTCTATCATGATATTATGGTTTTTAACAGGTTTTTCTTATATTACATAAGAACCTTAGAATAATTCAAGCTCTTGCTATGTGATAACTCTTTCCTACTATTCCTCCTTCCTGTCTGATTGCTCTATCTCCTTTGCTGGATCCTCCCCAAATCATATCCTCTAACTGTAGGTTTTATTCTGTATTGTCTTTTCCTACCATACTACTTTACTTGATGATCATATCAGCTCCCATGAATTTAATTATCATCTCTATGCTGTTGACTCTCAAAAACAACTATCCTACTCAATTATCTCTGTAAGACCTCCAATCTAGCATCTCCAATTGCCTTTCAGACATCTTGAACTAGATGTCCAAGAGACATCTTAAACTCAATAAGTCTAAAATTGAATCCATTATCTTTCCCCTAAACTCTCCTCAATTTGTAACTTCTCTATTACCATAAAGGATAATACCATCCACATAGTTCCCCACAGTCACAATCTGGCAATTAAAATGAATTCCTCCAAAAACATTAATTAAAAAAATGAATTCCTCCATTATCCAATCTGTTGTTAAGACCTGTTGATTTTGCCTTTTCAACATCCTTTAAATATGCCCCTGTGTCTCCTCTGATAAAGTTATCATGCTGATGCAGACCTCCATCACCTCACACTTCAAATACTGCAATGCTCTACTGGTCAGTCTGCCTGCCTGAAGTCTCTCCCTCTGCAAATCATGCTCCAGTGATGCACAAATGTGATTTTTCCTAAAATGAAGATTGGATCATGTCACATCCCTATTTAATAAACCAATGGCTTTCTGATTTCACTAGAAGAAAATACAAAATTCTCCCTTTATCATTTAAAGCCTCCTTCCTACCTTTTCAGTTTCCCCATACCCTACTCCCCAACAGGTACTCCTTGATTTTGCAATAATGGCCTGCTAGTTCCATGAACTAGACACTCTATCTCTTTGATTCCAGGAATTTTCTCTCATTTTCATTTATTCCCAGAATATTCTCCCCTTTCTACCCTGACTACTAATCTCCCTGGCTTTTTTTAAGTCCCAACTAAAATCCTGTCTTCTTTACAAGTAGTCTTTACTAACTTTCTTAACCCTGGTGCCTTCCCTCTGTTAAATTTTACACACACACACACACACACACACACACACACACACACACACACACACATGGATCTTGTTTTGTATGTCTTTGTTTGCCTGTTATCTCCCCCATTAAATTGTAAGTTCCTTGAGAGCAGGACTTCTTTGTCCTCAATATTTAGCACATTGTCTGGAACATAGTAGATGCTTAATAACTGCTTATTGATTGATTGATTGATTAATGATTGAAATTTACCTAGATACCTATATTTTGAAGTATATGTATATATATATATATGTATATGTATATATACCTATGTACCAAATAGCCAGATATTTGCATAATAAACTCAATGTTCAAACAAATACTCTTAAAGAAATAATAAATGACTCAATGTGTGATTTCTCTAACATAGTTTTTCTCTTAGTTATATTTTTCTCCAACTACTCTTTGCAGCAACATCAATGAAGCTTGAATCCTCTCAAGGGGAAATATTTATTACTGTTACTTTCATGTGTATAACCCCAAACACATTTCACTCTCTGCTGTCTGTTTTTGTCTAGAATTGCCAGCTCAGTTTTAGATTTCTCATTATGATCCCTCAAGCTGTGTTAAATCCTTTTTATTTACTCCATATAACTGCAAAAATCTATTTTTAAAACATATAAAATTAATTTTCTCTTCCCCTTTTAATATTAGATGCTCTTTCTAATTACTTCTCCAATTTAGTAAAGTGGCTTTCTAACCATTTCTTCAAAATTTTGCTTATTTTTTGACATTCCATGACTCCCACACATAATAAATTCACTTTTCCATAATGATAACTTATTTGAAGACCTCATACAATACAGGACTTAGGATCAAATCCAGTATAATATCGTTATATTTCCCACTTTTTTGAAAAAGACCCCACT
The DNA here is from genome assembly GCF_037893015.1 of Macrotis lagotis. Lineage (NCBI taxonomy): Eukaryota > Metazoa > Chordata > Mammalia > Peramelemorphia > Peramelidae > Macrotis > Macrotis lagotis. Next base: position 175,990,698 of record NC_133658.1, on the reverse strand, counting down.
AATAATCTCTTCTGTTAGTATTATTTTAAATTCCAATCCTTTCTAACTTAATCCTTTTGTCATGGACAACTCATTTAACCTCTTAAAAACCTTAGTTTATTCATTAGTAAAATCAAGATAATAATACCTTTTCTGCCCTCCTCAGAAGATACTTGTGAGAAGAGTATTTTTACAACACTTAAATTTCTCAAAATATATTATTATTATTACTTTTTAAAGCAATTTAGAGACCATGTTTTCTACTTTATTAACGAGTTATGGAAAGCTAACAAAATAAAACAAAAATATTTAGTTGAAGCCAAGTGAAATAACATCATCTGCATTTTCATTTAGCTCTTGTTCTTCAAACAACATTAATGTCTAGTGATGCTGGGGGCAGCTAGATAGCATAGTGGATAGAGTATCAGCACTGGAGTCAGGAGGACCTGAGTTCAAATCCAGTCTCAGACACTTAATAATTACTTAGCTGTGTGACCTTGGGCAAGTCACTTAACCCTATTGCCTTGACAAAAAAACAAAAATAATTATTTCTTAAACCTTGCTAACATTTCTTTTGAGGACTGACCAAAAAGACTTAGAGTCATTCTGAAGAGTTGTTGACTACCTTCCCTTCCTGTCCCCATTAAACTATTTAGTTAAGAAATTGCTTTCCAAGACCAGGAAAGTAAATAGGTGGTTGTCAGGATGTTAAAAATAAAAGTATAACAAAAGCCACAGAAATGATGTTGACATTTAATTGTTTAGTTATTCCTCTCCCAACCTGAATGTTATTCTCCTAGCATGAATATCTCTAAGAGCCTAGTTTTGGACTTCCTTTTCAACTTTTCCTAAAACTCAGTTTTTCCCAAATGATATAGAATGGTAAAAATATAGACATTTTCTTTTGATAAATAACCTAGTAATTTAACCATAGATAATGATTTCACCAAGATCTAGTCCTCCATTTCTATTTCCAGAATTTCAGTGGTGTTTTATATTGATGCCAACTTGTTTTTTCTAAGGAGGTATGAGAAATCAAAGACTTATCTCCTACAGATTATATTTTCCAGACCAAAAAATCAAGGCACATGTCTTAACAAATGATATTTTTGTTGTAAAAATTTGTTAAAATTACATATACTTTTATTAAAATTGGGGCTATCCCAGAAAATCTGGCATACCTCGTTGCTGTACCTGTATGTTTCAAATTAAGCTGTCACTTAGTGTTAGAGTAAGTAGAATTCCTCCTGTGTTCATAGAGGTCTTTCATGTTTGAAATATGTCTTTTGATTTTATAAGCTTGACTGGACATAAACATGGTTAGAGATCTCTGCTTCAGAGATATTCCTAAATATGCTTGTAACTAGTCTTTGGTTATATAAGTATTAAAGAACAGGTTGATATTTAAAAAACCTGAAAACCACACATAATTAATTATACATCAGTGATTATGCTGAGATTATAGGAAAATTTGCTAACATCTTTTCTTCAGAAAGTGAGCTCCTATTGTGGAAATATGTGTTCCTGGAAAGTTTTATTTGTATGTGTGTATGTGATTCTGTTCATGACAGAATGAATATTTGAAAACTTTATTAGTAATATGTAAAACATAATTGAGAATTGAATCTTGTAGTGTTCACATGTAGTTCAGTCAGAGTAGGAAATATATTGGCATATGGTTCTCTGCCCCATGAGTGTTTTTACAGTTGCTATTTTAATTTTCTAAAGGAAATTATTCCACTCATTTTATATTTTTCTAGAAAAAGGCTAAAAAAATCACTCTAGAACTAATTTCAAATCTTTAAAGGTCAAAGATAATGATTACAGCTGCATATTTCTTCACTGAAGACAGAATTAAATGACAGGAATTTAAATCAAACATTTAATAAGTTCCAAAATTTTCTCTCAGAATTCTTGTTTCTTCCTATGAGTTTCAGTCAGTGCTCCTATTTTAGAATTAGAGGATCATGGATATAGAGTTTGGAGTAATCCTAAAGAATATATAATCTAGCAATTTCATTTTACAGATAAGGAAAATATAGGTCAGAGAGATTATATGATATACCCAAAGTTACCCCGATAATGAGTAGCAATATCATTTTTAAATTCAAGCCCTTTGCCTCCAAAGACAGCATTTTTTGCCAGTTCTGGCCTATTTATAATTGCCATTTATGTGGTCTTCCTCCTTGTAGTCCTTGCTCTCTATTATTCAGCCTTTATATAATCATGCCAGAATATTCTTTTTAATGTAGTTTTAATTATGTCAATTCAAAAATTCAAGAATGCCTGGATTTAATACTGTAGGTATTTTCACTACTAATGCTGAATACTATCTCAATATGATTTGGTAGATGGACTTTGAGAGTTACTGCAATAAAAAATAGCTATTATAACAAAAAAGGTAATACTGAGCCTTTAAAGAACCTTTACAACATTAATTCCTCTGGTCTGTGAAACATTATTAGATTTGGAAAGACTGCTTGAATTATAGTCCAAATGAAAACGTTTGAATCTTGCCTGAGATACTAGTTATATTGTCATAGGGAGGTACCTTAACTTTTTTTTTTGCAGTGATCTAAAAAATGAGTTTATTTATTTTTAATATTCACTTTTTTTGCAGATTATCAAAGCTTTTATTTTATTTTTCTAATTACATGCATAGATTATATTCAACATTCATGCTTTTGCAAATTTTTGAATTTACATTTTTATATCACTCTTCCTTCTGCTTCCCCCCACCACATGACAACAAATAATGTAATATAGGTTGTACAAGTACAATTATATTTAACACAGTTCCATATTAGTCATGTTGTGAAAGAAGAATTAGAACTAAGGAGGAAAAAATCCATGAGAGATAAAGAAACATAAAATAAGTGAGTTTTTAAAAGTAAATATAGTATGCTTTTCTCTGCAGTCAGACTCTATATTGTTTCCTCTGGATTTGGATGGCATTTTCCAAAACAAGTCTCTTGCAATTGTCCATGATCACTGATCTGCTGAAAGGAGCTGCATCCATCATAGTTGATCATCTCACATGTGTGCTATTAATGTGTACAGTGTTTTCCTGTTTCTATTCACTTTACTCAGCATCAATTCTTATAAGACATTCCAGGCTTTTCTAAAGTCTGGCCATTCATGATTTCTGAAAGAACAACAGTACTCCATTGCATTCATATACCATAACTTATTCTGTTATTCCCTAATTGGTGGGCATTCATCTATTTCTAATCCTTTACCTCTACAAAAGTGTTACCATAAATATTTTTGTATATGTGTCTGTCTTTTCCCTTTTTTATGATCTTTTTTGGGGTATTGACATAGCAACTATTGACATAGTTGTTGGATCAAAAAGGATACTCAGTTTTTATTGCACTTTGGGCATAGTTCCAAATTGTTCTCCAGAGTGGTTGGATCAGTTCACAACTCCACTAACAGTACATTAGCATCCTGATTTTCCCACATCTTTTCCAATATTGATCATTTGTCTTTTTGTCAATTTAGCCAATCTGATAGGTATTAGGTGATACCTTAGACTTGTCCTAATTTTCTTGATTTGGAACATTTTTTTTTTCATATGATGAGATAGATTTTGTTTCTTTAACTGAAAACTGCTAGTTAGTTCTTGTTCTTTGACTATCAATTGGGGAATGACATATAAATTTGATGCAATTCTCTGTATATTTTAGAGATGAGTTCTTTATCAGAATACTAGCTATGAAAATTGTTTCCTAGCTTTGTGCTTTTCTTTCTTTTCTTTTCTTTTTTTTTTGCTTTGTGCTTTTCTAACTGAACTTGGTTGAATTGCTTTTATTTGTGCAAAAACTTTTTTAATTTAATGTCATCAAAATAATCCATTTTGCAATTTATAATGTTTTCTGTCTCTTGTTTGGTCATGAACATGTCCCCTCTCCATAGATCTGAGAGATAGACTATTCTTTGTTCTCCTAATTGACTTATGGTATTACCCTTTATGTATAACTTCTGTACCCATTTTGACCTTATTTTGGTATAAGATGTTATGGTATGAGATGTTGATCTATACCTGGTTTTTGCCATACTATTTTCCAGTTTTCAGCATTTTTTGTTAAATAGTATGTTTCTATTCCAGAAGCTAAAGTCTTTGGGTTTATCAAACAGTAGTCATTTGCTACTGTTTTTTGTACCTAATCTATTCACTGCAATGAGATCAGCACAATGACTCTGTAGATCTTCAGTTTGGAAGGTAGTCTAATACCTCTTCTCTCCCATACTTTCTTTTGGAGCCTCCCAAATACTCTGGCAATGTGTGTGTGTCAGCCTCATTGTCAATGTGTACCTCCTTAGAAAGGACACTGCCAAGGTAAGTAAACCTGTCAACAGTACTCAAAACTTTTCCAATTCCTGTGATCAGTGGTTCCACATATGGATGGTGTGGTGCTATCTGATGGAGCATTTGTGTTTTCTTTAGTGTTGTTAGACCAAAATGAGCACAAGCAGCAGAGAATTGATCCTTCTCAGCTTCTTATATCTCAGCTTCAGAGGCTGCATTGAGTGCACAATCATCTGCAAACAGGAGACCATGCACCACCACTGCCTCAACTTTAGTCTTGGTTTGTAGTCTTTTCAAGTTGAAGAATTTGCCAACAATATGGTAGCTGACCATGAGGCCATGTTCATTCTCAGTGATAGTGTTTGATAATATGGCTGAAAACATCATGCTAAAAAGTATGGGAACAAAGGCGTATCCTTGTTTTACTCCATTTGTGACTGGAAAATATTAAAAGCTCATTTACTATCTAGAACCTGAGCAAGCACATCATCATGCAATTGACATACAATACTGATGAACTTCTCCAGGCAACCAAATTTTGACTTACATTTTTTTGTAAATGCTTATGACTGATGGTATCAGAGGTCTTGGTCAGATCCACAAATGTTGTATATAGACCTTGGTTCTGTTCCTGGAATTTTTCCTGGAGTTGTTGGGCAGAAAAAAAAAATATTGATTGTTCCTTGACCGTTTCTGAAACCACACTGGCTCTCAGGGATGTTACCATCTTTCAGATGAAGGATCAGCCTTTTGAGAAGGATTCTGGCAAGAATCTTATCAGCAATGACTAAAAGAGGAATACTCCTGTGATTGTCAGAGGACAATCTATTCTTTTTATCTTTATAGAGATGAACAATGGAGGCATCCTTGAATTCTTGGGGCATAACCTCTTCATGCCATATAATCTGGAAAATATCAGTTTTAGGATGAACAATGGACCCCCCCCCCCCACCTTGTAGGCTTGTAGATCTCAAATGGAATAAAATCATCACAGGTGCTTTTTGCCACTTGAAAGGAGCCTAATGGTACTCAAAACCTCTTCTTCAGTTGGAACTACAGCTGGGAACTGATTGACTTCAACTTGAGGTAAACAGTCAGTGGCTTCTGCATTGAATTGATGATTGCTAAGAATATTATGGAAGTATTCAGGCCATCTCTCTAGGATCATATCCCTATCATTAATCAATGTGGATCCATCAGCACTGAGTAGGTGAGATGCATCACATGTCTTTAGCTCATAAATAGCCTTCAGGACATCATAAAAACATTTTGGTTTGTTACTAACTGCATAAAATTGAATTTCATTGCTGCAGGTTAGGATATATTTGTAAATCCAATTGGGAATATATGTTATTCTCTCTATGAGCCAAATCTGTTGAGAGTAAGCTATTCTCAGTACTCACACGCTTCCCTTTATTCCCTTTACTATAATAGGTCCTTTGTACCTCATATTGTGGTATTATCTATCCTTTAATACTTCTGCTCCCAATATAACCCTCCTTTTAACATGTTAGTTATTTTATATACCTGTCTTCTATCCACTCCACACCCTCTGTCAAGTATTCTACTTTTTTCTGTCTTGATTGAAGTAGAGTTCTCAAGGGATGATTGAATTGATTTATAAGCTTCATCATATCATAATCACTTCAGACCAATACCCTCTTTCCAAATACCCTCCCTTTAACTGCTCCAATATAAATACAATCCTCATGAGTTAAACATGATTACATCATAGTCAATTTCTACCCATACCATATAAGCATCTTTCTTTCAACTCTCCTGAGAGAAATATAATTCTCAAGCATTACAAGTCTTTCCAAGTAGGAATGTAGTTTCATTAACCTTCATTTTTTTACCCTTTCTAAGTTTCCATGTTTATGCATCTCTTCTGTCTTGTATTTGATGATCAGATTTTCTGTTCAGTTCTGATCTTTCTATCAGGCCAGTTTGAAAGTTCTCTATTACATAGATAGTTCCTCTTTTCCCCTGAAAGAATATTCTGAATTTTGCACAGTAGTTCATTCTTGGTTGTATCCCAAGGTCCTTTACCCTTCACAATATTTTATTCCATGTCCTTCAGTCCTTTATTGTTGAAACTCGTGTAATTCTGACTGTAACTCTAATATTTAAATTGCTTTTTCCTTTGACTGCTTGCAGTATTTTCTCCTTTAGCTGAGAATCCTGAAATTTGTATACAATATTTCTTTGAGTTTTTATTTTAAGAAATTCCTTCTAGTTTTGATTGATGGATTCTTTCAAGAATTATCCTTTCTTCTCAATCCAGAGTAATAGGACAGTTTTCCATGATAATTTCCTGCAAGATACTATCAAATCATGCCCAGAGGATGATAAAATTATGCATATCCTTTGTTCCAGAAATAGCTCTCCTAGGTCTTTATCCCAAAAGAGATCACAAAAGGGTAAAAAATCCATATATACATATATATGCATATATATGTATATATGCACAAAAAATATTCTTAGCGTTTTTTTTTTCATGATGCCAAACAATCGGAAAATGATGGGATGCCCAACAATTGGGGAGTGGCTGAACAAATTGTCATATATGATTATGATGGAGCATTATTGTCCTATATGAAATCTTGAGGGACAGAACATCAGAAAATCCTATCTTCATTTTTTAAAATTTATTTTAATTTTAAGGCAATGGGGTTAAGTGACTTGCCCAAGATCACACAACTAAGTAGTTATTAAGTGTCTGAGATCGGATTTGAACTCAGGTTCTACTGACTCCAGGGCCAGTGCTCTATCCATTGCACAACCAACTGCCCCCATCTTGAATTTTTAAAAGCTGTCTTATGAATTATGTTGTTTTGTTCTCTCTAATTTTTTCTTCCATTTGGATTTGATTCTTCTCTCATAACATAATTAATATGGATCTATGTTTAGCATAGTTACACATGTAATTATGTACTTAGATTACTTTCTGTTAGAGGAAGGGGGAAAGGCAATGAGGTAGAAAATATATAAAACTCAAAACTTTGCAGGAAAAAATGATTGATTAAAAAAATAAACCCCTAAAAACTATTGTCCAGGCTCATTTTGAGATCAAGCCATCCAGATAGTCCAATAATTATATCTATTTTCCAGGGTGATCATTTTTCCTGGGGCACTTTATATTATCTTCTATTTTCTTAGTCTTTTGCTTTTGTTGATGAAAGCTTGTTGTGTCATAGAGTCATTAGTTAACATTTTTTTCCAACTCTTGATTTTTTAGGGTTTTATTTTTTCAGTTAGCTTGTTTTTCTTTTCCAATTAATTTTTCTTTTTCATGAGTTACATTCCTTTACAGTTGGTTAATTTTATATTTTGATGAGTTACATCCTTTTCTAGTTGGCCAATTTTATTTTTTGGGGGTTTTTTTTGGCAAGTAAAGGGGTCAAATGACTTACCCAAGGTCACACAGCTAAGTCATTAAGTGTCTGATGCCAGATTGGAACTCAGGTCCTCCTGGCTCCAGGGCAGGTGCTCTATCCACTGTGCTACATAACTGTTCCTAATTTTAATTTTTGATGAGTTGTATACATTTTCCAAATGCTTATTTTTACTTTTAAGTGAATTGATTTTTTCCATTTCCCCAATTTTAAATATAATGTTTTCTTCAGTAATTTTTTCATAATTCTCTTTCATTTTTCTCATTTTTTTCTCAATTTTTCTTCTTTCTTTATTTTTTAAAATCATTTTTGAGATCTTCTAAAATATATTTTTCTTGGATTTGAGACCAATTTATAAATCTCTTTAAAATTTCATATATTGCCATTTATTACTGCTTTCCTCTTTGTTGATGTTGTTTTACTCATTTTTTTCATATTCTATCTTCTTTCCTTATACTATAATTGGTGCTTTTTGCCTATTCATGTGGTATTATTTACATTCTAATGCCTCCACCTTCTTCTCCTAGTATAATATTCTTTTCATGTATCAATTGTTTTATATCTGTCCTCTACCCAAACCCTCTGTCAAAGTATATTCCTTTCAACTGTTCTGATAAAAGTATGATTTTTCAAGTCATAAACATCATCACATCATGCTCAATTTATACTAACATCCTTTCTCAAGAATTGCAAATATTTTCTTCTTGTGTTTGTAGACAGTTTGGTCTTATTGACTAATTTCTCTCCAGTTTCATGGTTCCCTTCTAATTCTGGTTAATTTAGATATGTTTGTGTGAAGAACCTTTGTAATTTAATATTGGAGTACAATAGACATGGAGGGAGAAGGTGTAAATCATGAAGTGATTTTGCTTTGTTTGATCTTTTGGCTTTAATTGGAGGGAATGTACTCAGGAGAGGCATAAATGTTTCATGAAATGATTTGGTTTTGCATAATTCTTTGATTTGTAATGACTGTGTGTCCATGGAGGGTACTTCAAAAGGGAGGTCATTATAAATTAATTATTATGTGATGTGGTTTATTACACTTTAGAAGTGTATTTCTAATGGGGCAGAAGAGTAGAGTATTCTTAGTGACTAGAGACAATGCTGCTTAATTAAGCAATCTGTCAATCAACTTTTGAGAATGGTACTTCTATCAGGACAGATAAAAGTAGTATATTTTGACAAAGGGATTGTAGGTACAAGATAGGGTTAAAACAATAAAAACACAAGAAGTAAGACTATACCAGGAGAAGGCTAAGCATTAGTGGATAAAAACACCATGTGAAGAGACACAAAGACCTATTAAAGTAGTAGAGGGAAAGAAGGGAGGGTATGGATATTGAGTAAATTCTATTCTCACTAAATTTGACCCAATAGACTTTAAAAATCTATATTACCCTACAGAGAAGTAACGGGGGGGGGGGGTGAAAAAGAAAAGGGGAAAAGGGACTGATAAAAAGATAAAAGTAAAAAATAAACTTAAACTTAAAATTTAAAAGAAAAGGTAAAGGGGAAAAGAAAAAATATAAATGGGAAAAGATAACATGGAGCAAAATATGCAATTAGTCATTTTGATTGTGTGAATGGAATGAACTTTCCCATAAAATGGAAGCAGATATCAGAATCAATTAAAAACCAGAATCCTAAAATACATTGTTTAAAAGAAAGAAAGAAATTTGAAGCAGAAAGATAGGTACAATAAAGGTCAATGACTGGGGTAAAATGTATTATGCTTCGTGTAAGTAAAAATAAAAAAAATCAGGGGTAGCAATCATAATCTCTCAAACAAAGCAAAAGTAAAAAGTAGATTTCATTAAAAGGCACCATAAATAATGAAGCCATATCATTATTAAACATATATGCCACAAGTGGTAGCATCTAAATTCTTAGAGACAAAGCTGGACAAATCACAAGGAGACATAGACATCAAAACTGTAATGCTGAGGAACTTTAAACTCTCTAGCCATAAAATAAACAAGAACGGAGTTAAGAGCATGAATAAAATCTTAGAAAACTTAAATATGATAAACTTCTGTAAAAAATGAACAGGGATAGAAAAGAATATACCTTTTCCTCTGCAGTACATGATACTTTTAACAAAATTGATCATGTACTAGGGCATAAAATCTTTTCAATCAAATGCTGAAAGGCATATGTAATAAACTATGCTTTTTTCAGTTCATGATGCAACAAAAATTATATGTAATAGAGGATCATAGAAAGTAAACCAAAAATCAATCAGAAACTGAATAACCAAATTTTAAAGACTGAATGGATTAAACAACAAATCATAAAAATAATGAACAATTTCATACCATGAAAATGACAATGAAACATTATACCAGAATTTAGAGCATGCAGGCAAAACAGGTTTTATGGAAAATTTTACATCTCTGATTGATTATATGAATAAAACAGAGAAAGAGGAGATCAATGAATTGGGCATGAAAATTAAAAGAACAAATTAAAGAACCAATTAAATACCAAATTAGAAATTCTGAAGATCAAAGGAGAAATTAATAAAATTGAAAGCAAGAAGACCATTGATTTAATAAACAAAATTAAGAGTTGGTTTTATGAAAAAAACTAATAAAATGAATAAAGCTTTAATATGATTTAAAAACAAAGAAACAAGAATACCAAATTACCAGTATCAAAAGTGAAAAAGGTGAACAGACCACCAAAGAGGAGGAAATTAAAGAGATAATTTAGAGTTATTTTGCGCAACTGTATGATAATAAATTGACAACCTGAGTGAAATGGATGAATAATTACAAAAATATAAATTACTAAGATTAACAGAAGAAATAAAATACTTAAATAATTCCATTTCAGAAATAGAAATTGAAGAAGTTATCAATAAACTCCCTAAGAAAAAGTCTCCAGGTCCAGATGGATTTACAAGTGAATTCTAACAAACATTTAAGGAGCAATTAATTTCAATTCTATATAAACTATTTTATAGAATAGGAGAAGGAATTCTTTCAAATTCATTCCATGATACCAACATGATACTGTTACCTAGACCAGGAAAAGCCAAAATAGACAAAGAAATTCTAGAACAATACCTCTAATAAAAATTGGTGCTGGGGCAGCTACGTGGCATAGTGGATAGAGCACTAGCCCTGGAGTCAGGAGGACCTGAGTTCAAATGTGGCATCAGATTCTTAATAATTGCTGAGCTGTGTGACCTTGGGCAAAAAAATAAATTTAAATTGGTGCAAAATTCTTGAATAAAATTTTAGCAAAAGGATTGCAACAAGTAATATTAGGATAATATTCCATGATCAAGTAGGATTTATACCAGATAGGCAGGGATGGTTCAATTTAAGGAAAATACTCAACATAATTGAACATATCAGCAATCATATGATTATTTCAATAGATGCTGGAAAAAGCCTTTGACTATATACAACAACCATTTCTAATGAAAACACTAGAGAGTATAGGAATAAATGGAGTTGTCCTTAAAAAAATAACCAGGATCAATCTAAACCCATCAAATATTATATGTAAGGGGGATAAACTAGGAGCATTTCCAATAAGATCAGAGGTGAAATAAGGATACCCATTATCACCACTACTATTAAATGTAGTAGTTGAAATGCTAGCTTTTCCAATAAGAAAAAAAAAAGAAATGGAAAAAATTAAAATTGACAGTGTGGAAGTAAAGCTTTCACTTTTTGTAGATATGATAGAATACTTAGAGACCCTAGAAAATCAGTCTAAAAAGTACTTTAAACAATTAACAAATTCAGCAAAATAATATGATATAAAATAAACCCTCCTAAGTCATCAGGATTTATATATATGAACAACAAAGTCCAAGGGCAAGAAAAATTTCATTTAAGTAACTGTAGAAAACATAAAATACTTTGAAATCTACCTCCCAAGACAAACACAGAAACTGTTTATGAACACAATTGCAAAATGCTTATCACACAAATAAAGTCAGATCTAAAAAATTTGAAAAACATCAATTGTTCATAGTTAGGCTGAGCTAATATAATAAAAATGACAATTCTCAAATTATACTATTTATTCAGTACCATACCAATCAAACTACCAAAAAAATTATTTTATAGAGCTAGAGAAAAATAGTAACAAATTTCATCTGAAGCAACAAAAACTCAAGAATATCAAGGGAATTGATGTAAACAAATGCAAAGAAAAGTGGCCTAGCCGTACCAGATCCAAAACTATACTATAATGTGTCAGTCATCAAAACTGCCTGGTACTAAGAACTAGAGTAATGTAGAGGTGGATTAGAATAGGCCAAACAGAAACAGTGGTAAATGACTGTGGTAATCTCTTGTTTGATAAATCCAAAGACATCAGCTTCTTGGATTAGAACTCACTATTTGACAAAATTTGCTGGGAAAATTGGAAAATAGAATGTCAAAAGTAGGTATAGACTCACATCTCATACCCGTACCAAAATAGGGTAAAAATGGGTACAAGATTTACAAATAAATAATGATAACATGGGGCTACTAGGGGATGCAGTTTAAAATCTGGCCTCAGACCTAGCTCTGTAACCTTGGGCAAGTCACTTAACCCCATTGCCTTGCAAAAACCAAAATAAACAAACAAACAAATAAATAAATGATGATAACATAAATCACTTAGCAGATCAAGAAATAGGGGAGGAAAAATGGAGAAATTTATGACCAAAAAAAGAGAGTACATTATAGAGTGCAAAATGTATGCTTTTGACAATATCAAATTTAAATGTTTTCACACTAATAAAACCAATGCAGCCAAGATTAGAAGGAAAACAGAAAGTTAGTAAATATTTTTCACTTCTAGGGGTTCTGATAAAGGTTTCATTTCTAAAATGTAAAGAGAATTGAATCAAATTTATAAAGTTACAAATCATTCCCCAATTGAAAAATGGTCAAAAGGATATGAACTGAAAGCTTTCAAACAAATAATTAAGGCTATATATAGTTATAGGAAAAATGCTCTAAATCATTATTGATTAGAGAAATGCAAATTAAAACAACTATGAAGTAACACATCACACCTATCAGAGTGCCTAAGAAGATTAAAAAGGGAAAATGATCAATGTTAGTGAGGTCATGGGAAGGTTGGGAAATTAATACATTGTTGATAGAGTTGTGAAGTAATCCAGTCATTTTGGAGAGCAATGTAGAACCATGCCCAAAGAACAATAAAACTGATCCAACCCTTTGACCCAGCAACACCAATATTAGGCCTATATCCAAAAGAAATAATTAAAAAATTGGAAAAGCCATATCTTCAAAATTATTTATAGTAGATCTTTTTTATAGTTGCAAATAATTGGAAACTGAGGGGATGCCCATCATTTGGGGAATGGCTGAACAAGTTATGTCTATGAACGTTATGAAGTACTACTGTTTTATTAGAAACCATGAGTGGTCAGACTCTAGAGAAGCATGGAAAGAATTACACCAACTGATGTTGAGTTAAGGGAACAGAACCAAGAAAACACATCAGCAACAACATTGTGAGTTGATCATCTACAAGGAATGCAGTTGTTTTCAGCAATTCACAGATCTTGGACAAACCTAGGAGACCTCTTATGGACAATACCATCAGCATCTGGAGGAGGGACAAACACAAAAAAACTTCAGAATAGATACTATGTTCATGTTTTTAAAACTTCTCAAGGTTTTCCTTCCTATCCCATGGTTTTCTTTCTTTTTCCTTAGTCCTAATCCCTCATACGCAAAATGATTGATAGTAAACTTGTTAAGCACAAATTTACATATACAACTTTTGCCAGAATTTTCACCCTGAAGGGAGGAGAGTGGGATGGGAGGGTGGTAGAAGATGTGTAACTTATAAATATGCAAGTAGAAGAATATTGGGAAACTTTTATAAGATGTAATTGGAAAAATACAATTAAATATTAATTTTTTAATTTAATGGAATCAAAATGTTTTATTTTCTTTCTCTTGTTTCATCATCAATTATCCTCAATATTATAATGTTATCCTCAATTATGACAGGTAAAATTGTCCATGTTCCCATAATTTGCTAATGATATCACCTTGTATGTCTAAATCATTTGTCCATATTGATGCCATCTTGGTTTATGGTGAGAGATGGTGGTCTTTATCCAGTTTCAATCAATCTCCTTTTCAGTTTTCCCCTGCAATTTTTGTCAAATAATGAGTACTTGTCCCAAAAACTTGGATCTTTTTGTATATCAAACACTACAATATACTGTATACCTAATCTATTCCAATGATATATTTCTTAGCTAGTAGCATATTATTTTTGTACTTAAAACTAAGGCAGTTTGAGATATGGATGGATCATTTTATTTCTTTTTTTATTAACTCCCTTGATATTCTTGATCTTTTGTTCTTCCAGATGAATTTCTATTATATATTTCTTACTATATTTTTTGGTACTTAGATTGGTATGACACTCAATAAGTTAATTGATTTAGATAGAATTATCAATTTTATTATAGTGGTTTAATCTACCCGTGAACAATTATTATTTTTCGATTGGTGAGCCTGTATTACTGTGAAAAATGTTTTGTAATTTTGTTTATATAGTTCTTGGATTTTGTTTATATAGTTCCTGGTTTATATAGCTCCTGGATGGATTCATTTTATTTTAGTGGAATTTGCTCTCTCTCTCTCTCTCTCTCTCTCTCTCTCTCTCTCTCTCTCTCTCTCTCTCGCTGCTGAACTTTGTAATATATAAATATATACTGATAATTTGTGGTTTTTTAATATTGTTACTTTGCTAAATTCGTTAATTATCTCAACTACTTTTAGTTGATTCTCTGGGATTCTCTAAGTATATCATCAAATTGCCTTTAAAGAAGGATAGTTTTTTTTTTCCTGCAGTGCCTTTTTTAATTCCTTCAATTTCTATTCCTTTTCTAATTGCTATAATTAACATTTCAATATTGACTAATAGTAGTATTAATAGGCATCCTAGCCTCACGTCTGATATTCTTGGAAAGACTTCTGCCTTATCCCTAATGCAGATAATGCTTGGTTGTGGCTTTAGTTAGATACTATTTATCATTTTAATGAAAACTCTATTCCTGTACTTTCTAATATTTTAATAGGAATTAGAGTTGCATTTTGTCAAGGCTCCATTTATTGAGATAATCATATGATTTTTGTTTTTCTTATTGATATTGTCAATTATACTGGTAGTTTAATCGAATACTGAGAAAAAACCCTAAATTCCTGGTATAAATTTCACCTGGTATTAATATATGATATTGGTGCTATATTGCCATAATCTCCTTGCTACTATTTAAAAAATTTTGCATTATATTCATTAGGGAAATTGTGTATACTTCTTTTTCTGTTTTTACTGTTCCCTGTTGGATATTAGTTCCATATTTGTGCTATAAAAGGAATTTGGTAGGACTGCTACTTTGCCTATTTTTCAAAATAGCTTATATAATATTAGAATTAAATATTCTTTAACTGTTTGGCAGATTTCACTGGTGAAGCCATCAAGTTCTGGTGATTTATTTTTAGGAAGCACATGGTATATTTTCAATTTCTTTTTTTTAAAGGTATGTTTATTTAAGTCTCCTATTTTCTCTTATTATTCTGGGCATTTTTATTTTTATAAATGTTTATCCATTTCACTTAGATTGTTATAATTTTAGCATATATTCATGCAATCCTAATAATCTCTAATTTTTGCAAATGAATTCACCCTTTTCATTTTTTATATTGGTCATTTGGCTATCTTTCTTTTTAAAATCAGTTGCTAGTTATGGTTACTAATGTTATTTTCCTCCATTCTCTCTCTCTCTCTCTCTCTCTCTCTCTCTCTCTCTCTCTCTCTCTCTCTCTCTCTCTCTCTCTCTCTCTCTCTTTCTCTGTCTCTGTCTTTGTCTCTCTGTCTCTTCCTCTGACTGTCTCTGTTTCTGTTTCTCTGTTTCTTTTCCCTGGACCACTGCCTTTCCCAGTCTTCCTTTCCTTCTATCAGTCTCTGCCTTCTCTTATCATCTCTTTCTTCTTATTTACCTCTTCCTTTTCCCTTCTTCAATTGCATCCCTTTTTACTCCTCTCTTAATTTTTTTAGATATCATTCTATCATATTCAAACTCACATCTGTACCCTCTCTTTCTGTATACTACCTATCTGTGTATCACTTTTTGCTCTTTGTATCTAATAAAGATAAAGTTCTTGGGAGTTACAAGTATCATCTTCCCATGCAAGAGTGTAAATGGTTAACTTTATTGAATCCCTTATGATTTCTCTTTTTCTGATTATCTCTTTATTCTTGAGTTTTGTAATTAAAAGTGAAATTTCCTGTTTATCTCTGGTCTTTTCTTCAGGAATGCTTAAAAGTGCTTTATTATATTTTTTCTTTTTTTAATATGGAAGAAGGTATTGAGTTGACTATCCCCCAGATATTTCAGGTGGGGAGTCAGCTAGGTGATGAAATGGACTGAGTATTGAGTCTGGTACTGAAAGCATAGGAAAATTCATCTTCTTGAGTTCAAATCTGACCTCAGACAATTAATAATAGCTCTATGACCCTAGGCAAGTTACTTAACACTTTTTGCCTCAGTTCCTCTTCTGTAAAATGAGCTGGAGAAGAAAATGGCAAACCACACCAGTATCTTTGCTAAGAAAACTCCAAAACAAAACTCACAAAGAGTTGGATATGACTGAACAGCAATAATAATAATAATAATAATATAATAATAATAATAATAATAGATGATGGTGATAATAATGATAATGATAACTAACATTTATATAGTTCTTACTATATACCAGTCACTGTGCTGAGTGCTTTACAGTTAGCACATTTAGTCATCAGAGCTGCATGGGGGGGTAGCTTTTGTTATCTTCATTTTATAAATGATGAAACTGAGTAAAAAAAGGTGATAAGTGACTTGCTCAGGCTCAAACATCTTAGAAGTGTTTGAATATAGATTTGAACTCATGTCTTCTGACTCAAAGCCCAGTACTCTATATACTGTGCCATCTAGCTGCTAAGTAAGAGGAAAATGAAAAGAGGGCAGTGACATGAAATCCTAGGGAAGAAAAAGTATATAGAAAGAGAATGTGATCAAATGCTTCAGAGAAGGCATGAAAACTCAGGACTGAGAAAAATCATTAGATTATTCATTGGAGAAATAATTAGTAACTTTGGAAAAAGTAATGCAGATTGAATTCTTTGAAATTTATATATTTAGAGAGTTGTCTGGGATTTGTCAGAAGAGAATTTGACCTTGGATGAAGTTGGCTTTCTATCTAGTAGATTCTGCTACTTTACATTTCAGTAGAGGTAAGAATATGTTCACATTAAACAACAGTATTTTTAACTTGATTTTCTAATGAAATAATGGCTTCATTATTCCATGTGTACTAAAAATGAACTCTGCATATTGTTCAGCTCAGCCCTGATGGAGGCAACCTGATTTTTTATGTTTATAAAAATAGATTTCTTTCAGATGATGGATATGAAACTTTAATTAGAGATAATTTTTCAAATGCAAGGTTTAAACATCTTGTGTGGTCATTAAGTGTTTATAGAGTTTTATGTAATTTATCTCTTTCTACATTGGTTTTAATGTAGGCTTGTAGCCTTAGCCTCTCAGATTTGATTAGAAAACCAGAAATAGGAATGATTTATCTTTAATTTGTTCCATTAAATATGTGTTTAATCTTTTCATTTATTGCTGTGTGTAGTAGAATTATAATTAATTATTAAACCTAAGAGCAAATAATTTTGTTCAACTTGACAAGCTATGCCTCATTTACCTCTTACTAATATCATATTCAAGGAAATAATACTTGTGAAATACAGAGGCAAAGTTTTGCTAGCATTGACAACTTAGTCACACCATGTATTATAATCTAGAGGCTATTTTTCTTCCTTTTCTAAAATTGTCTTTATTTTTCCTAGTACCATATCATAAACTAGTGTTCCCTTAAAATCTTGGTTGTATGTTGGGTTTCTAAATTGCAGCTGGCAGAAGGAATGAGAGGAGGACCTCAAAACAATTATCAGGGTTCATTAGGTTCATTTTAGCTATATCACGATCAACTCAATATGTAGGATTGAATAATTTAGCTGTTTTCTATCAGGATAAAAGATTTCCCACAAAAAGTAATGCTTCTTCATCTTTCCCCCCTACCTTTATTTGTTCCTTCTCCCTCTCCCTCTCTCTCCCTAACTCTTTCTCTCTCTCTCTCCCCCACTCTCTGCTGTGCTTCATTTGCATACTTCCTTCTATGATTGTCTTCTCAAATGATGTGAATTATTCAAAATTATCTTTCATGACACTGTCTTGACTATATGGAATAGTACTGACTCTTTATAGGAACAAAGTGATCACTAGTAATTCTTTTTACCAAATAATATATTCTTCACATTTGTAGTTTGCTCATTCATTCAGCAAACATTGATTGAATACCTCCCAGTACAAGGTACTTTGCTGGTTCATAGACTCATATGATAACTTTATGGTTTTTAAGACTTTTGGAAGGGCCATAAATGTACCTTGAAATTTCTCTTAATTCTAGATTTGTACAAAAGACAGTCTTGCTAAGACCATTTTTGACACTCAGTATGAAAAGATCTGTCTAGTTAAGAAAGCATCTTTGTTAACACAATTTAAATGGTGAGAATTCATTTTAATTAAGGTAATTTTTAGACTTGAAAGGCCTAGTATCTCAATCAATTGTTTTTCATCAATTTGTTGTTACTGGGCTAAACTGATTAACTTTTTAGCACTTTTCCTTTTTTCTGGAACTCCTGTTGCTCAAAAGCATGTCACTATAGATGCTTCATAATGTTACTCCCCCTGTATCTGCCTGAATTTAGTATGTGAACTTCTTTGAATTATTGATTGTGAATTCAAAGTTTCAGAATTTTGCAAATAGATTTATTTTGTATTGTTAAAAAATAAGATACTGAATACATTTCAAGTTTTACACACAGTCATCCCTTTTGACCTGTTAGGAAAAATATTTAAAGGTCTTAAACTTGATGAAATATTGAAATTCATTTTGCTTATCATCTAATGGTTTTTCATCAAATATTGTTAAGAAAATCCCAAGGACTTCTGGAAAGTAAGAATTAAATGCTCTTATCTGTGGTAAAGATTGTGAATTACAATAACTAATTTAAAAAAGGAAGTAGAGAATTAGGAAAAATAAACATAACTTGTAGAATCAAATTCTCTGCTAAGCATTTCATATAAATTTCTTATTTATTGTTTCAGTTTGACACAGATACCAACTCATATGCTAAAGTTATAGGTCTTTCACTAAGAAGAACGACATTCAGCATGTCTTCTCTATGTGCTCCTGTTAGGATCATAGTAGTTTAGATGCAAAGGTGAAGGACAACTTAGAACTCATCCAGTCTGATCCCTTGCTTTTAAAAAAGAGAACTTATCTAGTATGACCTCTTTCTTTTAAAAAGGGGAACATGAGAGGTAGAATACTGTTTTTTCTAGGTTATGTAGATGGCAAGTGGCAGATCATTAACTTTCCTGAGCCTTTGCTTCCTCAATTAAATGGGGAATATAGCTCCCCTGCTACCTACTTTACAGGGTTAATGGGATGAAAAGTGATGTACAGATTCTATTATTCCAGGAAAATATGAACTATTATTTTCATGTCCTTAGGAATCTGTAATATCAGCATTATCATGAGAATAGGTCAATATCAGAGATGCTTCAAAGTAACTTTAGCTCCCTTCTCCCTTTGGTTTTTCTCCTACCACTGATGGGATTTTACCCTAGCCAACTATTTTTGTTAATTTTAACAGATTTATTGAATAATACCAGAATACATTTTTTCCATGTAAGTTGTCTTTATTTTAAAGACCTTAGCAACCTAGCACATTGTACATCATACCATAGGTGAGTAAATACTAATTGAAGTGAATGAAATTGAATTGGAAGTTGTATTTCCTCTCAAATTTTTGCTGAATAGTTTTCCTAAAAAAACATAAGATCCCTTGTAGAGATTTATGCACCTCTGAAAGTATTTAACATCCTCAGGGCATAACTTCTTTCTCTGATGAGATCTGTGAATAATTTGATATTTGACATGAATTATCCTCTTGACTTATATAAGAGAAAAACTTAATGTTTCTGCAAAATAAAACTTAAATGTTTTTCTGTAAAATTTAAGTATGAATAACAACATGTTCTTAAATACTAATAGAGGACTGTCCTGAAGTCAGCAAGAAGTAGGCTAAAATTCAGCCTCAGGTTATTGTGGCTCGGTGACCTTGGGTAAATCACTTAACCTCTGTTCGCCTCAATTTCCTCATCTGTAAAATGGTAATAAAAATAGCACCATTTCCAAGGGTTGTTGTGAAAATAAACTGAGTAATATAAAAGACTTAGCGCCATTCCTGGCACATAGTAATTGCTATATCAAAGTTATTATCATTTTTATTAGAAAATTATCAGCAGTTCTCAAAGTAAAGCAGCATAAAAATGATAACTAAATTGGATAAATTTTGTTTTTGCAGAAGGCATTCTGTATACTTTCTGTAACATATTGAATGTTCTATCTTTTTCCCTCATATTGGACAATATAGAAATAACAAAAGCAGTCTGGCATAATGAACAGAGTGCTGGCTTCAGAAATCAGGAGGAGTTTGGGTTCAAGGATTTCCATATACTGGCTAGTTGCCACTTGTTGAGCCACTTAGACTCTTAGTATCCCTAGGCAATTTTCTAGATCATAAGTTGCAGAATTCTGACAAGTTGCAGAATTCTGACCTGCAGCAGGAGAGGGAGTTTCCTAAATGGGAATTCCTGATATAAATCATAGATCTGGTTAACATTGTTTCCTTTCTCCTGACCCCACACTAAAGACTCTAAAAAAGCCCTATTATCCTATAAAGAAGCTCAATCAGTCCAGAGGTCCAAAATGATTCATCAGAAGATTAGAGGAAAAATTCAGGAAATCAGGTGGTTGGGAGGGATTGTAAATTTAATAATAGTCTAAGAGTTTCCATGCATTTCAGATATCCACTAGTCTTACACACATCAATAGGAGAAATTCAGAGACATTTGAAGCAATTCTAGTTGTTAAGGGGAGAGGGGAGGCAGTATGTTTAGGACAAATAGCACAAAAGTATCTTAGAGTCTATTTGGTAATTCAAAAGTAAAATTAACAAAAAAACATTTAGTAGAATTAAGAAGGAAATTCAATTATTATATTAGCATTCTTTGTGTCATCTATATTCTGATCTCTAGCAAAATTCTGGTTGACTTGCCCTGCTTTTGAATCCCAACCAATTTCATCTGCATCATGACATATGATAACTTCAGGTATGTGAAGACTAGGATCATGTACCTTCAAACCCCTCTCCTCGTAAACCTAAAAATCTTTCAACTTTTTCCATAATGTCTTGTTTCAAATACTTGACAAATGGGTGGAAGGCATTAGAGTATGCATATCTTTTATGAAATAACTTCTAATTTTGTATTTTTTACAATATAACTCAACATTAACTTGCTAAGTAATAAAGCAATGTGAACATAAACTCACATACAAATTTGTATATATGTACATATATCAGTAAGTTGAAATAACAACATTGAATATTGAGCAATTTAAAAAATAATTAGAACTTTTTATATATCTACCAGAATAGAAAATATTTCAGTTTCAATGGACTTAAATTTGGATAACTCAGAAACCTTTGGTATGGATTGGGTACATCTGAATCAAAACATTTATTGTATATTTGCAACACTTTTGGCTCAAGTTGTATAGTACTAGGGGAACAGTGCTATTTGTGAAAGCCTCATTGGGAACATTCAGAATTGGCAAAATCATTTGGTACCCATCTGTGTTAAATCAAAATGTGCATCTGACTAGAGTGTCGCTTCATGCCAGTGTTTCTCTCAACATGTTCAGTTTCAAACTAATTTTTGCCAGCATTTTGAGAAGATAGTTAAAGCTGGTGACATTTTATGCTTATTTTTAAGCTATGTGTTGGTAAATAGGTTTGTAGCTCTCACTAGGACTTTGTTATAGTGATTTCTGACCACTATTATCAGTAGTATCCAAGCTTACCCCTCCTCCCATATATTAAAAAGTTAGAACTTTTCCTTCTTTGATTTTCATCTTCCCCCACCTCATCTCTCTCTCTCTCTCTCTCTCTCTCTCTCTCTCCATACACACACATACACACACACACACACACACACACACACACCAACGTAGAACATTCCACTTCTCTTTTGAAGAAGTTACAAGTGTATATATTAGTAGAAACTACTGTCTCCAAAATCACCCCAAGAAGACTTTGATGAAAAGAAGAGTAATTCTCCTTATGAGTGATAGTGGCAATACCAGTGAGAATATTGGAATTTTTGCTCACTGTTGTTTCTCTCATTAGTCAATCAACCTTAATGCCTTCCAACACTTCCAAAGAAATGAGTATTCATGACAATAGTAAACAAGAGCAAGAAATAATGTCTATGGCAATAATGTTCTTTACCCTTGTTCAACTCTTTTCACCTCCTATACATCTATCAACAGCTAGTAGACAAGGGGTTGGGAAGGAGATAGGGTGAGATGACCACTTAAAAATGATTTATTTAATCTGGTAAAATATAGACTTTTTTTGAAAGGACAAGTACTATTTTTTTCTGTCTTTGTATCTTCTGGTCCATACACACACTTCTAAATAGTGTGAAATTAATGAATATTTCTTGGAAAAAATTATACAAATAGCAAAAGAAATAATGGTATAATATTGTAATGTTATAACTGTGCTTGCCCAATGTCTTTATTCTAATCCTCATGTCCTTAGCACATCTAAGGATTAAGTCTTCACAAAAAAAAGAATTTTTTTAAATGCTAAAGATAATTTTAAAATGTCACTAATTTTTTGGAATAAATATAAATAATCAATATAATTTGATATATTATGTTTTGAGAACACTGTTTAATTTAAAAATATAGCTGACATATTTCTGAAGTATGAGTTGGATATTATTCTTGTTTTTATTTTTTTGATACAGCAGAAAAAAATATTTTTTTCTATAGGAAATATAAAAAGAGGAATTTCTGTGAGAATAGGCAAAGCATATTTTTAGTTTGGTTACAGAAATTGAAGAGCAGAATGGAAGGAATTTATGAATCTATTCCTAATGGGAGCTAGTTTTCCAGAACTCATTTTGTCTGATTTATGTACGATCCTTCTGGGGTTCTATAATCATCCAAGGACCTTGTTTTATTGTATTATAAATGCCAGTGGCTTTGTTTGCACATCCTGAATTATTGCCCAGATTCAATATTTTGTATTAATGTAAATTTACTTGCAAAAATTTTGAAGGTCTAATATTAAAGTAATGCCTTCTTAAGTTAGTAATATGGAATTAATGCTATATGTGTCTACTTTAGGCATGTCAAAAGGATCCCAGCTAATTATCAAGATAAAGTAATATGAAAATGAAGGTGAAATGCTGTCAGGATATCTTCACATTTCTCATTTCAGTGAATATGGTCACATTCATTGTCCCATTTTTATTATATGAACTATAAACACAATGGAAAACTAGGAAACACTTATGTCAAGACAAGGAGCAGTGCACACTTCAGTATAGTGACTTGGGAGGCTGTCAAACTGAAATTTCACTGGGGACACCATAATTTGAACTTTACCCTTCCCTTCCCTTTCTATTTTCAGATTAAATAGGAAAGAAAGAGATCTTGCACAGCCTTACACACAACTGACAGTTCCTCATAGAATGCAGTCTATTTCTAATTTCCATATATTTCCTTCAAGTGGAATGACTCTGGGAGCACATTTGCCTTCAGCCTTGACAGGTGTAAAAAAGTAAATCAGCAACCTGGTGATTGAAATGTTATACTGACTTATTCTGAAACTAACATGATGGCTGACAAAAGACAGAGGCATTGTTGGGTCAGGTGAAGTCATTATCATAATCCCTTTTCCCCTATTTTGAGCTCCTGTAGCAAAGAAAATCCTGTGTCTAAGGGTATCAGCATCACCTGTTAATATGCTCCCTCAAGAAAACTGTCATGAAGGATGCACATCTAAACATTTTTTTCCTATATGATAATCTTTTATCGTTCTTCCAAACTGACCTCATGTCATTTCATTTAGCCTTTTGTTCGGTGTACTCTTTTTTTGGCCTACATAGCTGTTTTTTCAATAGATAAGGTTTTGATCTTTTTTTGTATTATTGTTTTGTAAAAAACGTACAATTTGGTGTATCAAAATGAAGCCTTGCCTTGGCATCAGGAAGATCTCTATTACAGAATATTTCTTATTGATGATATTAGTGATTCTTAAACCAAGTCTTGTTCAGAATGCATACAAATTAACAGACACACACATTTTCACACACATACACATACACACACAAACATTTTTACTTTGGTATAGCAAAGAATCAAAAACAAAATTAAGCACCGCTTGATTTCAGAATGGTAATACAAATTATGATCCATTAATGTAATTGAATAGTTCTGAACCATTGGAAATGACAACCACCAAGAATTCAGAGAAACATGGAAAAGACATATTTTAACTTACAGAGAATAAAATAAGCCCAGAACAACAGTATTTAGCAGAATAGAAAACAGTAATAATAAAGCAATGCAAATAAAATGAAAAATAAATATCTTAGCTTCAGAGAAATTGAGATTGTGAATCTCCTTCCCTTTATTGCAGAGTGGAGAATGATGTATATATACATACTGTCAAATTTGTTTATTTTTTCTTTTTTTCCTTTTTATTATTAGAGGGAAAGACTTGCTTAGTAAACCAGGTGGAATGCTATTCTCAGAAATTAATATGATATAGAATCAAAGGCATCAGGAGTTTTCAAATGGACTTAAAAAGTTAAGAAACATTTAAATAAAGAAGCTTGGAAGCACTAGTCGAGTAATCAGGTTGTCTGAGTTCTAATCCCATGTCTGCCATTATATAGTTTTATGACTTGACCAAATCACTTCTCCTTTTTGACTTCTTTTTCCTCATCGATATTAAATGAAAATGTAATTGCATGATTTTTGTTTTATTCAAGCTCTAAAATTCTATTAACTTTAAATTATTATGATTTTTTGATATTTCATAATCTTAATGAAGTTATTTATATTACTATACCTTTGAGGGTAAATGTCTGAGGCTTAATTTGAAATTCAGATGTTTCTGACTCCAGGTCAGTGCTCTATCTTCTGAGCCACCTAGCTGCCTCCTGTTTCACATATAATAGTTGCTTAATAAAAGTATGTTTAAGGAAATTAATGGATAATTTAAGCATGGAAGCTATAATAGAATTGTGATATTAACAGGGCAAGACAGGAGAGCTAAGGATATTGTCTTGTGGAATACATATCTAAGGAGGTTGAAAGGAGGACAAGGTATCAAACAGGTAGTTTCATATCTAGAACTATGTAAAGAATAATTTTACATATATATATGTATATATATACATATAAATCTATTTGTATCTAATAGTAACCATTTGCAGGATTGGGGAGGAAGAAAAAGGAAAAATTGTATATGATAATTTTATTGTATATTTAAATTGTACATAGTAGACCTACAGTTTTATGAGCAATAATTTTTATTGTACAGTTATGGAAATGCTTGTTTTATTCCACAAATTAAAAGATAAAATATTTATTTTACAAAGGAGTAGGTTCAAAGGTAAAAGGATACAGAAGAAAATAGCATTTCTGAAGCTGAGAGAAGACTTTAAGTACTGCATCTAAAAGGATGACTCAAATTTTTATCTCTAGCTTAGACTTCCACTCACAATTCTGGATACAATTCTCCATCTGCCTACGCAATAGCTTAACCTGAATGTGTTTTGATTTTTAAAGTCAATACAATTTCAATCTCCAATGCATAATGTTAACCAATGAATATTTGAATCAATATTTGCAATAGATTTATGGATAGTTATCACCCAAGATTTTTATTTTATTATGCATTTTATTGTTTTTTCCTTTAAGTAAGAATACTGGCATGACGTTCTTTGAAGTTTGCAAGTTAGAAAATGACTTCAAAAGAGTCAAAATCATAATTCTCTATTATGTATAAATATTGGAGCATTTTCTTCAGTTTTTCAGTTTCAAAAATAACCTTCTAAATGCCTTAAAGGCATTATCTATGGCTTCTTTTTATTGACATGAGTGATGTTACATTTTTAAGTGAAATTTCATCTATTCAATAATTTTATTAGGAATTAAACTTCATAGATAGATGATAGAATATATAAGTATAGAATAGAGTATGGTGCATTCAAGATAAGAGGACCTATATTCAAATGTAATCTCTGTCTTGTTTTAACAACATGAACTTGGGTAAACCACCTAATGTTTCAGGATTTCATTTAACTTGTCTGTGAAATGAGGAAATGGACTAAAGGTACTCTGACATCCTTTCAAGCTCTAAATGAATGACAGTAATTATTTGTCTTTTCATGACTCAGATTTTATTCTGTACTTTTAATAAAAGTTTATTCCTATCTTCTCAAAAAATGTATTTTAATTCCATTAATAGAAGTTCAGTTTCTCCACTTTTAACTCTCATTAGTTATATGAAATAGATAATAATGCAGATTTTAAAAATTCTCTAGAATTCTAAACTTTCAGGGGGAGCTAAAGTGAAGAAGGAAAGGGAAAGGAAATGGCAGAAAGAGAGAGAGAGAAAGAAAGGAAGAAGAAGGAAAAGGTAGAAAGGAGGGAGGAAAGAAATGGAGAAAGAGGAGAAAGTAGAGGAAAAAGTGAGAGAAGGAAAAGGACAGAAAAAAAAGGAGGGAAGGAGAGAGATTTAATGAGGACAGAAGAAGGATGGATGAAGAAAATGAAGAAGGAAGAGGAATAGGAGAGAAGAGAGAGAGAGAGAGATGTAAACCAGCTCTGGATAAATCCTCTCTCTTGTTAAGTCTCTGATCGTTATTCTTTCCATTACAATCTGAGATACTTTGGAATCATATGGTCACAATCTAAATAAATAGCATAATTAAAGGATATCATAGATCTTTGTTCTTTTAATTGTTTCTTCTCTCTCTACCAAAAATTGTCACTTTCCCCTTATCTATTTTGAATTGTGTTGAAGTCACTTTTTGGATTAAATTTACATTGTACTAGAAAATTTCATTTAGAGGAATACAATATGCAAACAGAATATAGTCATTGGGGTTAAGTTTATTGAAACTTAGATTACTCATTTTTAAATTGTTGATTATGAAAAGATATTGTGTTCATAACATTGCTATTGTTGGAAATATTCTTGCATCTGGCAACTCCTAAATATTGGAAATGAATGTGATGTATAAGAAAACAATGGCAACAAATTTTTAAAAGTTACAAACAATTACTCCTATCCAGATGAAAATTGGGCTGCCTGAAAATATAGTGGATTCCTTCACATTGGTTGGGTTCAAAATCTGAGTGTGTTTTCCTAAGGGTTCTTTTGCCGGTTTTATTCAGACTAAATGTTCTCTGTGGTATGGTCCAATTCTGAGATTATGTGCTTACAACATGATCTTTTCCTTTATATCTTAGAGTCATCTGTCATTCTCTGCCAGCATCCCTTGGACTTAAGTGATTTAATATTATTGCAGCCTACAATTTTCTTTAATGATTATGATTCAGCTGTAACTTGAAAGTGATAGGCAGGAGGGTGAAGTGAATTAACCTCCCTCATCTATCCCCATTGTTTTTTGTAAAGATATCTTCCAAATTTCAATTTAATTATGGGATGTGGTTTCTGAGCAAACAAGAAGTGAGCTGTATTTTTCATATTTTGTTTTGTGTCTAATTGAATCACAATAATTAAGCAATCTATCAGGGTGTAAGTGATAACTTTTATGGATATTAATAATGTGTATTTCATAATATCTAAATACTTTGTTTTTAACAGCCACTTTTGAAAACCTGTGGTAGCTATTAAAGAAACATTATTAACTTTAAGGTGTGGTATGAAGAGATAAGACACGTAGCCTCCAAGAGATGTGTAGGCACATACTACTATT
This sequence comes from Macrotis lagotis, assembly GCF_037893015.1. Classification (NCBI taxonomy): domain Eukaryota; kingdom Metazoa; phylum Chordata; class Mammalia; order Peramelemorphia; family Peramelidae; genus Macrotis; species Macrotis lagotis. The sequence continues at coordinate 175,963,019 of NC_133658.1, read as the reverse complement.
ATCTTTGGCAAGCAGCTAAAGTGTCAGACAAAGTCAATTGCATGTAAGCCAAAATATAATTTAGAAGAGAAACAATTCAGCTCTAAAGAAGTAATATTTATTATATTATAACATTACTTTCATTAACATTTAAATTTTATTTAGTCGGACTTTCTTTAGCTAAAAACATTAAGCATAATCCTTTCACTGAATTATTATAACCTTATAGTTATAAAGTCATATATATTTATATTTATATTAATGTTCTCTTTAGATTGTAAATCTAGGACATTCCCATGCTTCTGTTAAGAATGTCAGGACTTGGGGCAGCTAGGTGGTGTAGTGGATAGAGCACCAGTCCTGGAGTCAGGAGTACCTGAGTTCAAATCTGGCCTCGGACACTTAATAATTACCTAGCTGTGTGGCTCTGGGCAAGCCATGTAACCCCATTGCCTTACAAAAACTTAAAAAAAAAAAGAATGTCCAGACAGTGGAAATGAATTTATGTGATTATAATTATACATTAGCTTAAGGGAAAAAAAGGAAAGAAGAAACAAATCTTCCTAGTGAGTGAAATTTGAAGAATTTTATTTTTTTCTTGTAATGGAAAGTGGATATATTTTGTCTTCATATCTTTGGAGCAATTATATCTGAATAAATGAATTCTTATGCTTTCACAGCACAACATAATCAGGACAATGGTGTAGATTTCTTTATGGAAAAAATGTTTTGAACCTCTTTGAACTCTCATGGCTCTTTCTGTTATTTCTTTTATACAAATCACATTTACCATGTATTTCATTTATTAATGTATATATCCTAACTCAATGTTTATTCATTCATTGAAAAAGATTTATTAAACACCTACTATGTGCTGAAAATTTTACTAGCTATTGAAGACCCAAAGACAAAAATTAAAGCAATCCCTGGCATCCAAGAGTTTACACCATACAGGGTGGGACACAAAATATAAGCAAGTAGAGTGTAATTGAAGAGAAATTATTTATGATCTCATTAGATTAAGAAGATCCGTAGCAGAGGTAGGGAACATTTAGCCTTTGACTTAATTTTGTTCAGTCATCAGAGGACTTCTGTATTGAGTTGTTTTATTGATGTTCTAAGCAGTTATTATATCATTGTATAGAGATGACTCTTAGAGGTTTGGTCAAGAAAATGTAAGCTCTGGTAGATTCTACTGGAAAATTTTCTAATAAAATATAATTTCACTATTTTTTTGAGCTGGGAATTTATTCAGCCATTTATCAAAGTAGAATGTAAAGTACAGGTCTCTCACTTCTTCCTTTACATTCTATGACAGTTACTCTTTGGTATCAGGGTCTACTTGTTGGGTTTTCTTCTCTCAACAAAGTTAAGCTGCCCAGAAAATTTCACTTTTTCTTGCTAGAAAGATGTTGTTCAGGAATCCCAATCATGAACCACATGAATGGGCACCAATCTGCCTCTCTATGAACTGCAGTTACTTTCCCACTGCCCTATAAACATCTATTTTCCTGGGAAAATGTACTCTTTTCTCCGATTTCTCTGATTTTGTTTTCAAAACAAAAGAAAAAAAGAGACCAAAGGCAAATTTTTAATTTTCTTCTCAGACTGCTATGTAAAACTGTCTGGCTCTGCAGGCAGAATATTGTTTAATAGTTATATGACAGCCTTTAGAGTCATCTTTCACTGTTGCTGAAAAGAAAAGTGGAACAGGAAATAGAAATAGACTTCCTTTTTAGAGATTGTTCTTGGAAAAAATTCCTACAAAACTGGACACCCACAAAACTATATCTTCTTAAGAATTTGAACTAATCTTGAGGTCAGCTCCCATTAGTTAAATCAGTGTTTTAGGTCTTGGAGGTTACAGTGGGTGGCTAAAGTCTGAACTATAGAAATAACCCATGATTTTCTTTTTCTTGGGAAAATATTATACATTTAGTGGAGATGGAAGTAGAATAGAGTAAAGAAAGTAGATTGAATTACTTTGGGGAAAGTTCATAGGGTTTTTAATACTGACAAAGATCAGGAAAGGAAGGAAAGCCTATTGAGGAAGATAGGACCATGATTTTCTTTTCCCACATATTCCAATCTTAGCCTTTTGACAATCAATCTCTTTTCTGTCTCTTTTCTATTTTTTTCTCAAAATAAAAGCTAATATGGGGTATTCAAGGACAGACACTTCTGTCTGAGAGTTTACTGAACCTTTTCCAGGACTGCTCATCCCATTTTGTGGTATGCAACTCTCACCTATGGTTCCAATAAATTGTATCATGTATCATATTGGCAGACAAACAAAATCAGGTTGGGGGTAACCAAAAGTATTCAAACCTGTTGGTGACTTAATGGGGTACCTACCCCAAATATGTGAAGACTTCCTCCCATGGAATAGGTGGACATAAACAGATTTTCCCATGGCCACAAAGGTGACTGAACCAGCTTGGTCAAATACTGAAGATACCAAGGTCATCAACTTCATTCTGGACCATCATGAATTGTTCTGATTGTCTTGCCACTGGACTTAGATGACTCTGGAAGAGACAGTGAAACTGATAACTTTATTCAACTCTGTCTCATTCAATTCAAATTCACTCATAAGTCAAGACATAATTGCATGATGTCATTGGTCCTCTTTGAAAACCAAAGGACAAACAACAAGATGAGTTATATAATACTAAAACCTCTTCAGAATTAAAATTATCTGAAAGAGCATATGAGTAAGCTTCAAAATATTACCATAGAGGTATTACACAGTAAAAATAATATAAAATAATAACATTAGAGAGCTGTATGGTTTGAAAAAGGAGATGAGTTGCTCATGGTATAAGAGTGAGATATAACCAGATAGTCTGTGTGCTCCTTTTATATTTACATAATGTCAAGTAGTCTACAAGAAATTCCCCAATAAATTGAGTAGATCTCCTATGATTTATGGAAGGAGCTATATAAGGATCACAAAGAATGAAAGGACATGATTAGGTTGTGATCAGTACCATAGGAAGGATTGACTATGTTGATTATAACACAGATCCAGCCAAATATGGACATTTGAAATTCATGCTTCAAACACAGTTATAGTGGCCATGATTCAAATTTGAGACATGACATGAACAGCCTGTATATCCCTCCTTATTCTGACAAGTTCACACACATGCCTCTATAGTTTCTCTCCTTATTCTGACAAGTTCAAAGGTCAGAGAAGGAAGGAAAGCACATTGAGGTAGACAGCACCATGATTTTCTTTTCTCACATATTTCACTCTATATTTTTGAAGACCAGTCTCTTTGCCATCCTTTTGCTATTCCTCTTTTCTTAATTTTGACTCTCCTTCAAGATCCAGGTCCATCCCTTGCTTAAGGACTTTCTTGACCTTTTTGGACCATCTCTCTCTTTTTTAAATTATATACATATACATATATATATATATATATGTATATGTATATAATTTCATTTATTTTCTACCAATCATTTTTTGGCAAGGTTTTGAATTTTACACTTTTCCCCTCTCCCTCCTTTCCATCCCCCCTTCCCCCCAACAGAAGGCAATCTGATATAGTCTTTACTTTTGTTTCCATGATATGCATAGATCAAAATTGAATGTGTTGAGAGAAAAAAACATATACATAAGGAAGAAAGAAAATATTAGATAGGAATATTATATAATACATAAAACAACTTTTGAAAAATTAAAGATAATAATCTTTGGTCTTCATTTAAATTCCATAGTTCATTCTTTAGATACAGATCCCTAAAATTGTCCCTGATCATTGCAGTATTGGAACATGTCCATCAAGGTTGAGCATCACCCTCATACCTAAATTCATAATATGCTGTTTAGCTCATAATTTTTCTCATCCTTGTGAATTCATCTAATATCTAATTTCTCCAAAATAATTGTCTTATTGACAATAGCAACTGTTTTAACTCACAATTGATTCTGAATATATGATTAATCAGGCAACATGTATTTATTAAATGATTATTATGTGCCAGACACCATTTTAAGAGCTTAGGAGACAAAGATGAAAAAAGTTCTTTGCCTAATCTTCTTAATTTAAAGATGCAAACAGCATGTAAATAACTATATATATATATATATATATATATATATATATATATATGTGTGTGTGTGTGTGTGTGTGTGTGTGTGTACAAGATGTAGACATTCTATAGAAGATAATATTAGAGGGGATGGTAGAAACAGAGGGAAAGACCTCCTGTAGAAGAACATGCAATTTCAGAAGTTTTGAAGAAAGTCAGAGAAACTAAGAGGCAACAGGATCAAAAATGGAGATTGAGTGTTGTGTGCAAGAAACATAGGAGAGACCAGTATAGTCATGCCATAAATTGCAATGCACTTTACAGTGAGTAAAGTCTAAGATAAGAAAGATTGGAAGAAATCAGGTTATGAAGAGCTTTAAATGTCAAACAAAGGGATTTATATCTAATCATGAGGCTAAGAGAGTCACTGGGGCTAATTGCTTAGGAGGTTGAGATAGTAAGACATGTTTTGAGACAGAAAAACCAGTTAGACTAATATGCTAGTCCAAAGGAAAGGTGATGAATATTTGATCTAGGGTGATGACTGTGAATGTAATAAGATGTGAAAATAGAATGGACAAGATTTGGAAATTAATTGTATAAGTAGGGTGAGTGGTGAAAATATGGATATTTTGGACAGAGGTGGTGGTTCCCTTGATAATAATAGAAAAGTATTAAATTTTGGAGGGTTTGGATGTTCTATTTTGGAAATGTTTATTTTACATTGGATGTTGTATCAAAAGTCAGTTGATGTTAAACTGTAGCTCCAGAGTGAGTCTAGGGATGATACTTAGACTGAGAAACATCTTTATACAGAGAGGTCTGTCAATAATGATGAGGATTGAGAAAAGTCAATTATATTTAGCAATTGAGAGATTCTTGGTATTCACTTTGGAGAGGATACCTTTGGTTGAATAAAGTTAAAAGTTCTCATATAAATATATAAAAAAATATATATATATATAATATATACACTATATATATAATTTTATAGTACCTGATAAAATAAGTGCTATATAAATGTTAAAAGTATTAATAAAAAGGAAACTAGGTAATTGAGTAGAGTACTGGCCCTGAAGTCAAGAAAATGAGTTCAAATCCAGCCTTCAGACACTTAATAGTTGTGTGAGCCTGAGCAGTTTTCTAAAACCCAATTGCCTCAAAGTTTATTTTTTATTTGTTTTCCAATTATATACAATAGTAGTATCTACCTATCATTTTTATAAGGTTTTGAATTTTACAATTTCACCCCTCCTTCCCTCCCTTCCCCACAGAAGGCTGTCTGATAGTCTTTACATTGTTTTCACGCTATACATTGATGTAAATTGAGTGTGCTATAAGTGTAAACATAACCCCCCCCCCGCCCCAAGAAGATGAGAAACCTTAAGAATAGAGAGAAAACAAATTTACTACAGTCTGTGTTCAGATTCCAGTGACTCTCTCTGGAGTGAGGTGCTTTCTTTATCATGTCTATCAGAGAAGTTGCTTCAATATTTTTCCCACAGTTGCTATTACTAGCCGTACCTCCACTCTGTTCCTCCCCACTCTCATTTATTCTATTCTATTCTCTCTCTCTCCTTTCATCCTGGCCCTGTCCAAAAGTGTGTTGAATCTGAGTACTCTCTCCCTCAATCTTTCCTCTCTTCCATCACCTTCCCCCCCCGCTTCCCTTCCCCCAGTCCCCCTTATCCCATCCCTTTCTTCTCATTTTTCTCTAGGGTAAGATAGATTTCCTCACCCTGTTAAGGGTGTATGTTATTTCCTCTGAGCCATTTCTGATGAGAATGAAGGCTCATTTAGTCCCCTTGCCTTCCCCCCTTTCCACTCCATTGAAAAAACTTTTCTTGACTCTTATGTGAAATTTCTTAGCTTCTTCTTTATCTCCTTTCCCTTCCTCCTAGTACTTTCCTTTATCACCCATTGACTCCATCTTTTTACTATATTACACCATTATATTCCACTCCTTCCTATGTCCTGTTTATATATGCTCCTTCTAACAGCTCTTATAAATGAGAAAGTTCATATTAGTTATCAATATCTTCTTCCCATGCAGGAATACAAACAGTTCAATATCATTAAGTTCCTCATAGTTCATGCTTCTTATCCACCCCCCTCTATGGTTCACCTGAGTCCTTTACTTGGAGATCAGAACTTTCTGTTCAGCTCTGGTTGTTTCAGTAGGAAAGTTTGAAAGTCCCCTGTTTCATTGAAAGTCCATCTTTTCCCCTGAAAGAGATTGTTCAGTTTTGCTGGGTAGTTGATTCTCAGTTATAAACCAAGATCTGTTGCCTTCCAGAATAACATATTCCAAGCCCTACAAGCCCTCAATGTAGATGCCACCAGATCCTGTATAATCTTGACTTTAAAGTAATTGAATTGTTTGTTTCTGGAAGCTTTTAGAATTTTCTTTTTGATTTGGAAGTTTTGGAATTGGGTTATAATATTCCTGGAAGTTTTTTTTGAGATCTCCTTCAGGAGGTCACTAGTGAATTCTCTCGATTTCTATTTTACCCTCTGCTTCTAGGATCTCAGGGCAATTTTTCTGCATTATTTCTTGAAAAATGAAGTTTAGGCTCTTCTCCTGATCCTTTCTTTCAAATAGCCCAATAATTTTTAAATTATTTCTCCTGGATCTGTTTTCACGGTCAGTTATTTTTCCAGTGAGATATTTCACATTTTCTTCTAATATCTTGCTTTTTTTTGAAGAGTTTTATTTCTTCCTGATTTCTTGCAAAGTCATCAGTTTCCTTTAGTTCCATTCTGCATTTGAAGGAGTTATTTTCTTCAGAGAGCTTTTTATTTTTATCTCCTTTTCCAGCTGGCCAATTCTGCATTTTAAGGCATTCTTCTTCTCATTTGCCTTTTTTGTTCTGCTTTTTCCATTAGACCTAAACTGGTTTTTAACATATTATTTTCTTCAATTTTTTTGTATATCTTTCACCAAGGTGTTGATTTGGTTTTCATGATTTTTCTACATTGCTCTCATTTCTCCTCCCAATTTTTCCTCCCTCTCCCTTAATTGCTTTTCAAAGTCTTTTTTGAACTCATCCATAGTCTGAACCCATTTTCTATTTCTCTTAGAGGTTTTGGATATGGAAGCTTCGCTTTTATTGTTATCTGAGTATGTGTTTTGATCTTTCATGGGACTAAAGTAGTTCTCTATGGTCAGATTCTTCTTTTTCTGTTGTTTATTCATTTCCTCAGCCCCACCTCAAAGCTTTTTTAAAGTGAGAATAAAATAGCATTCAGTGATAATTTTTTTTCTATTTTTCAATAAACTGAGCTGAATGACTACCCTCACCTTTTTTAAAGTAGTCTGTGCCTGTCATCCCATTGTTGTAAGTAGTTCTCCTATATTTATTCCTTCCACTAGTCTAGATAATAAATTTGTCTGTATCTTCTAGTCAGAGAGAATTATTAGGAACATTGGGATTTCCATAGTCATATAGTTAGTATGTGTCATAGTCAGAATTTGAATTCCACTTTTCCTGACTCTTGAGGCCAATACATTATATCTTTGTCCTAAATTCATCTAATTGAAAATATTTTATACTCAGATGACATACATGTGTCTTTTCTTTGCTTTGACTATTTTCTTGTTTCATTCTTTCATAGGATTATATGTTTTAGAGTCAGAAATCACCTCCTAGTCCAAAAATAACCCCTTTAATTACAAATGAGGAAACTGAGACCAAGAGATATTCAGTGATTTGCTTAAGGTCACCCAAGGTATAAATAAGCTGTAGTTTAAACCTAGGTCCTCTAACTTCAGCAAAACACATCTAAGTTTCATTCTAGACCAGATCAAGGAAGAACAGGATCAATCCATTACAATGATATTATTTATTAAGATAAAAATATTATATGTGTTTGTGTGTTGTGTCTATATGGATTTATTGGAATTACTTAGGAAGGAAGATGACTTCTCATTTTCTTGGACTTTTCTTAAATGGTCTTTGAAGATTTAATTGCTAGACGTTAGATAGGAAAAATGAGATTTGGGGAAAGATACTGTTAAGTGGTACTGGTTTTCTTTTTAATTCAAATTAGCATCTTGTTTTATAAAATGCTCATGTCACCTGTTTTATATGTATGTAATGTTTTTGCATCAAGCATTCTATTTTTTCTGCCATTTTCTAAAGTGTATTGTTATAATTAGTTAAATCATTTTAGAAATTGTTTCTTTTAGTTTTTCAAGAGGAACAATTATGATGTAACTCTGCTTGTTCTTTTACTGTTTTTCTCAAGACAGAATCTGGTTAATTAATTTTAACCCCTTACCCCAAACCTGACAAGGAGTTGATAATTAAAATTCTACAGCCAGTCTGTAAAAAAGTTGGTGGAAATTATTTGTTTATACACATACACACACACACACACACATACACACACACATATGATTAGGAAAATGCAATAGAGCAGTCTTATGCACACACACACACACACCATTAAATGTCGATTGCATTTTCATTTCCATGAAGAAATAAAGGCACCTGCAACACCCCCACCTTTAATTTGTCTTTATTTTTGCTTATAGAGAGCTCAGGAGTATTGCCAGTGTTTAATGACAATTTTAGTAACTCCCCACTCTTTCAAAGCATTTAAGTTAAAAAACAATAAATTCAGTAAACCATCCTGACCTATCTAGGCATAACCCTTCACAATGACATGTTACAAATGTTTTAGAGGTGTCAATCATGAAAGTGACAGTAACTGATGCTAGAGCTATAATTAGAAACTTTTTCACCTGGGGCAAAAACAGTTGAAGGAAGAAGGGAACTGCACAGATGATAATGCAACCATGGTTACAGTTGAGCCTTGGTGAGGGAATGGGGCAAAGAGAAGACTGGAAGTTGTAGGTACTATGTAATAAAGAGGCATATGAAAAGTAGTCACTATCTGGAGGAAACACACACTTTTGGAGAATAACTGCACCATTCTTTCCTGCAGTAAGGAAGTCCTGCCTCCCTCTAGCATGTTAGTACCCTGGGGGAAAAATCACTGTTCACCCTATATTTCTTATGACTTTGACTACTGCCTCTCTGATGTATCCAATCAATTATATCAGGGTCAGCATTCTAAGGGAACATATATTAATTAAGGTGACAGATGAAACAGTTTACACATTTATCTGAGAAATTAGGGGTCTCCATATCATATCCTTCCTAAATCCACCTACACTAATTGCCAGTCCTTTAGCTTTAAATCATTAATCTTTGTAGTCTATTTTTTTTTTCCTGAGAGTAGTAAGTCAGAGAAATTATCTGGGACACCATGTGGAAACATAGGCAGCAGAGTGCAAAGGGCACAACACAAATAACCTTCTCTTTGGAGAATAGAGAAAATTGAATTTTCAGTTTTTAAGGAAGGAAGAGTCTAAACAGTTTCTACAAAAGCCCATGATTCTCATTGGACTTGGGGCGGGTCACATGGTGATTCCTTGTAACCCCTAAAATTGAATCCCACTGATGGGAAAGAAAAGAAGATGAAAATTTTTGTGAAATTTTGACTTGGAAAGAGAACTAGTGAGGATATTCCATAGTAGAGATATGGAAAGAGAAAAAGTACAAACTGGCATGAAGCCAGGAAATAACTGAATTGTAAAGCGGCTAGAGTGTGGTGCTGGGAAAATCTTGGTAAAGAAAAGGAAGAAGGCTTCTGGCCAAGATGGTGGAGAAAAGCTAGGCACTATGCTAATATTTCCTGGCTTTCCTTCAGGATTAATATGAATCAAGCCTTTTAACAAAATTCAAATTCATGGGGCAGCTAGGTGACTATAGTGCACCCACCCTGGAGTCAGGACCTGAGTTCAAATCCGACCTCACATATTTAGTAATTACCTAGCTGCGTGATCTTGGGAAAATCACTTAACCCCATTGCCATCCAAAAACTAACAAAAAGAATTCAAATCCACAAAATCCAGAAAGACCAAAGAAGAAAAGCATCTACCAACAAGGTCTGTCTCAGGGGAACTTTATTGAGCCAAGGGCAGGGGCAGAGAGCCAGTGCAGAAACAGTGGGGTGAGACTCAGGACTACCTCAGAGCAGCCTCTAAAGCCTTGACTTTATGAGCAGGCAGGAGAGACATGCAGTGGGCCGGGGAACTCCAATACAGCTGCTAGACATCATTGGTCAGCTCCGCTGACCTGGAAGACCAGGACCAAGAGCCTCACATTTTTGTTTTTCAGCGGTGTCCCAATGTTTCCAGTTGAGCCTCCCATCCCATCCCTGTGAGAGAAATGGTCTCTTCCCAGAGCAAGCACAGTAACACTGCCCCTGCCCCCTACCCCTACCCCTCACTTAGGTGTGGGCAGCAGATCTAAGTACTGAGAGGACCAGCCCACATTATTCAAGGGTAATTCAGACTTTGCTGCTCCCTCTACCACCCAGGCCTACAGAGTGGGCTACAAATCAAGTTCACAGACACTCCAGAGAAAGCCTCTAGAACCCCCTACTGGTTGGCTCATTTGGAATTACTAAACTCTGTGAGCAAAGCCTCTAGAGATCTCAACACCAAAGCTCTGTGAATTGCCTCCCCACCCCCCCATAAGATCCTAGGAAAATGAAGAAAGACCAGTGGAAAGGGGGACCCATTGAAAGATACTTTGAAGCCAAAGACCCTAACTTAGAGAGAGTCAAAACTTCTGAGGAGAATATGAATTGATCCCCAGCCCAGAAATACTTCTTGGAAGAGATAAAAAAGGAGTTTAAAAATAATTTGGAAACATTGGAAAAAGGAACTCAAGAGAAAATTAACACCTTGCAGCAAGAAAACAAATCCTTAGAAAATACAATTGGACAAATGCAAAAAAAGAAAATAATTCTCTCAAAACCTCAATTGGGCAAATGGAAAACTCTTTCAAAGATAGGACTGACCAACAGGAAAAGGAGTTGCAAAAAGTAAATGAAGAAAATTCTTCCCTAAAAAAATATGAAATGTGTGGAAACTAATGACTTCATGAGACAACAAGAATATATTAAACAAAACCAAAAAAAAAAAAAATAATAAAATGTTAAGTATCTCACCAGCAAAAGCACTGACCTCAAGAATAGATCTAGAAGAGACAACTTAAGAATCATTGGACTTCTGGAAAACATTGAAGAGAAAAAAAAGCCTGGGCTCAATATTACAAGATTTAGTGATGGAAAATTGTTCAGACATCATGGAACCAGAGGGCAAAATAGGTATTGAAAGAATACATTGACTCCTTCAAAAATACATCCCCAAATGAAAACACTAAGGAATATTGTGGCTAAATTCTAGAACTATCAGATAAAAGAGAAAACCCTGCAAGCAGCCAGCAAGAAACAATTTAGATACTAAGGATGAACAGTATGGATTATACAAGACTTGACTACATCCACATTAAGGGATTGAAGGGTCTGGAATGTGATATTCTGAAGAGCAGGGGAGCTTGGAATACAGCCAATAATCCACTATCCGGCAAAACTCTTCCAGGGGAAACAAGGATATTTAATGAAATAAGAGACTTCCATTTTTTTCCTGATGAAAAGATCAGAGCTAAATAGAAAATTTGGACTTCAAACAGGAGACTCAAGAGACACATGAAAAGGTAAAAAAATGGAAAAGGAAAAAAAATGCTACCCAATAAGATGAAGCTGACTATATCCCCACCTGGGGAAAAGATTCTTAGAACTCTAGAGAATTGTAACTCAATAAGAGAAAATATACTTAGCCAGAAGTGATGGACACTCATGACTTATCCTGTGACACTGATAGAATGATTTAAAAGCAATATCTGCTTAAAAAGGGGGACAGTAAATAGACAGTAAAGAGATGGAGGAGAATGAATGAGGTAAATCACATTACATAAAGAGGTAAAAAGGACATATTGCAAGAGAGGGAAGAAGGGAGGAGGTGAGAACCCTATGAATCATACTCTCATCAGATTTGGCTTAAAGTTAACATACACTCAGTTAACTTAAAAAACTTCTTTCAAGTTTTAAAGGGGGAAAGGGGAAGTGGGGAAGAAAAGAGGAACTAACAGAAGGAAGGGAAGGAAGAAGGAGCAATGGGAAAGGGGAAAGAAAGGGGAGGGGTGGATATAAGGGAGCAAATACACTGAAGGGATAATGGGGGTAAAATAATGAGGATTATGGATAAAGTGAAAAAAAGGGAAAAATACAAACAGAGGGAAGATAGAATTGAGGGCAATAATGAGTTAGTAATTATAATTTTGAATGGGATGGGATGAACTCTCCCATAAAACATAAACAAATAGCAGAATAGATTAAAAACCAGCATCTGGCTCACAAGAAACTCATTTGAAGCAGAGAGATACATATAGAGTAAAGGTAAAAGGTTGGAGCAAAATAAATTTTGCTTCAGTTGAAGTGAAAAAAGCAGGGGTATCAATCCTTATCTCAGACAAAGCAGCTGCAAAAATAGATCTCATTAAAAGAGATAAGGAAGGAAACTATATCCTCCTACAAGTACCACAGACAATGAAGCAATTTCAATATTAAATATGTATGCAGCAAATGGTATAACATCCAAATTCTTAGAAGAGAAGTTGAATGAGTTACAGAAAGGCATAGACAGCAAAACTCTACTGTTAGTAGACCTCAACCTCCTGATCTCAGATTTAGATAAATCTAACCATAAGAAAAGAAAGAAGGAAGTTAAGGAGGTAAATAGAATGTTAGAAAACCCAGACATGATAAGCCTTTGGAGGAAACTGAACGGGGATAGAAAGGAATATAATTTTTTCTGCAGTACATGGCACTTACACAAAAACTGACCATGAACTAGGGCATTAAAAACCTTATAATCAAAAGCAGAAAGGCAGAAATAATGAATACAGCCTTCTCAGATCATAATGCAATAAAAATCACATGCAATAATGGGCCATGGAGAGATAGACCTAAACTAATTGAAAACTAAATTACCTCACTTTAAAAAATGAGTGGATCAAACAAAAAATTATAGAAAGAATTATTTCATCCTAGCTAATGACAATAATGAGACAACTTACCAAAACTTATGAGATATAGCCAAGGCAGTAGTCAGGGGATATATTATATCTTTAAATGCTTACATGAATAAATTAGAGAAAGAAGATTTCAATGAACTAAACATGCAACTAAAAAATTAGAGAAAGAACAAATTAACCCCTCCCATTAAATACCAAATTAGAAACTGTAAAAATTAAAGAAGAAATTAATAAAATTTATATAGTTAAATTATCAGAAATGATATGATTATCTCAATAGATGCTTAAAAAGCCTTTGACAAAATACAGCACCCATTCCTACTAAAAAAACTAGAGGATGTAGGAATAAATGGATTATTCCTTAGAATAATAAGCAGCATCTATCTGAAACCATCAACAAGGATTATCTGCAATGGGGATAATCTAGAGACAGATAATCTAGGATTGGGGTGAAAAAAAGATACCCATTATCACCACCACTATTCAACATTGTGTTAGAAATGTTAGTTTCAGCAACAAGAAAAAGAAATTGAAAGAATTAGAATTGGGAAGGAAGAAATAAAACTCACTTTTGGCAGATGACATGATGGTATACCTAGAGAATCCTAAAAATCATCTAAAACACTACTAGAAGCAATGATCAACTTTAGCAAAGTCGCAGGATATAAAATAAACAAATCCTCATAAATCCTCAGCTTTTCTATATATTACTAGCAAGAACTTTAAAGAGAAATTCCATTCAAAGTAACTTCAGATAATATAAAATACTTGTGAGTCTGCCAAGGCAGACTCAGAAACTCTATGAAAACAACCACAAAACACTTCTCACACAAATAAAATCAGATTTAAATAACTGGACAGATATCAATTGCTCATGGACAGGCTAAGCTAATATAATAAAAAATGACTATTCTACCTAAACTACTTATTTAGTGCCCTACCAATCAGAGTTCAAAAAAATTACTTTTAGGAGCTAAAAAAAATTGTAAGTAAATTCATATGGAGAAATAAAAAGTTGTGAATTTCTAGGGATTTAATTTTAAAAAAGTGCAAAAGATGGTGCCTTAGTCCTATCAGACCTAAAATTATATTATAAAGCATCAGTCATCAAAATGGTCTGGTATTAACTAAGAAATAGAATGGTGGATCATTGGAGTAGACTAGGTGCAATAGCAGGAAATGATTATAGAAATCTGATGTTTGATAAACCCAAAGAGTCTAGCTTCTGGAATAAAAACTCTCTCTTTGATAAAAACTATTGGGAAAATTGGAGGTTAGTATGGATTAGACCAACATCTTACACCCTATTCCAAGATAAGATCAAAATTGGTATAAGATCTAGACATAAAAGACAATATTAATAAGCAAACTATGAGATAAAGGAATAGTTTACCTGTCAGATCACTGTAAAAGATAGCAGTTTATGACCAAGGAAGAGATGGTGAACATCATTAAAAACAAACTAGGTAATTCTGATTATATTAAATGAAAAACACTTTTGTACAGCCAAAAACACTGTAACCAAGATCAAAAGAAATGTAGTAAATTTGGAAACAGTTTTTACAATTGGAATTTCTGACAAAGTACTCATTTCTAAAATGTATAGAGAACTGAGTCAAATTTATAAAGAAGAAGCCATTTCCCAATTGACAAAAGGTCAAAGGATATGCAGAGGCAGTTTACAAAGGAGAAAATCAAAGCGATCTATAGTCAAATGAAATATTGCTCTAAATCTTTATTGATTAGAGAAATGCAAATTATAGCATCTCTGAGGTACCACCTCACACCTCTTAGACTGGTCAATATGACCAGAAAGGCTATAATCAATGTTGGAAGGGATGTGAGAAAACTGGGACACTAGTACATTCTTGGTCAAGCTGTGAACTCATCCAACCTCTCTGTAGAGCACTTTGGAATTACACCCAAAGGGCAATAAAAATGTGCATAACACTTTGATCCAGCAATAACACTACTTGGTCTATACCTTGAAAAGATCATGAAAAAGGGTAAAATTATCACTTGTTCAAAAATTTTCATAGCAGTCCTGTTTGTGGTGGCAGAGAATTGGAAAATGAGTTAATGCCCATCAACTGGGGAATGGCTGAACAAATTGTGATATTTGTACATTATGGAACACTATTGTTCTATTAGAAACCAGGAGGAATGAGAATTCAGAGAATCCTGGAAGGATTTGCATGAGCTGATATTGAGTGAGATGTGTAGAACCAGAAGAACACTGTACACCCTAACAGCAACATGGGGCTGATGATCAATCTTAATGCACTCATTCATTTCATCAGTGCAACAATCAGGGACAATTTTGGTGTTTCTACAATGGAGAATACCATCTGTATAGAGAGAAAGAATTGTGGAATTTGAACAAATACCTAAGACTATTACCTTTAATTAAAGAAAAAATTATCTTATTTTTTAATCTTGCTATCTCTTATATTTTGTTTTGGGGGCAGCTAGGTTAGCTCAGTGGATAGAGCACTGGCCTTGGAGTAAGAAGTACCTGAGTTCAAATCTTATATTTTGTTTTTTCCTTAAGGATATGATTTCTCTCTCAATACATTCCATTTAGATCCATGTATAGCATGGAAACAATGTAAAGACTATCAGACTACCTACTGTGGTGGGGTGGAGGGAGGGAAGCGAGATTAGGGGAAAATTGTAAAATTCAAAAATAAATAAATTAAAAAAGAAAAATAAATTAAAAAGAGAATAAATAAGCAAAAGGTAGAAATTGAAACCAAGAAGGAAAAGAAGATGGACATATTTTAATTATTTCCTCTAAACATTTTATTTACTAGTACTTACTAGTATATATACATAAAATGTAAACTTTCAGTGGTAACTCTTTTTTTTATTTTTATTTTTGCAGTGCTAGGCACAGAATAAGGATTTAGTAGATGCTTTCTTGATTGATTCATTATGTCATAATGTCCCAACCCCTGTTTAGGGATCCATTTTACTTTAATAAAGATAAGTTGTTTCCATATCAATGCATGAATGTTATACAAATTATTTTCTACACTTCTTTTTGTATTAGGAAGCTAAATTACTTTGCTGTCCATAGTTGTTGAAATACTGAAGAATTTTGCTGTAGAACACTGAAGAACATACTTTGAAAATAGATTAGGATTCTTACAATTTTCCAGATCATGTATAAATGGTTGGTTGCCTGAGGTAATACCTGACAATTTCTTCATTGTGGTCATTTTAATGACTGGTATGTGTTGTATGTTATCAGCTCTGTGAAAGTAATTGGTATTCATAATATTCATGGCCAAAATGAATGGACCATCTCTGCCTCTGTCTCACTTACCTTTTCTAGATTTTACCTGAATATAAAAGCGCAAGATATGTTTCATTTCAAATAATCCTTTAAAAAAGTGTCATTTTGGATTTCTTTTTTCCTGAAACAAATTTGAACAATCAAGTAATTCCAATCACAAATGTAAATGAATATATAGGGATATATTTGATTTTTAGTTAAAACAACATCAAATTTGTTTTCATTTAATTTTGTTTCCTCCAGTTTTATAATGAGCATTTTTCTAAGACCATATCAATATTCAGTTGTAAATGGTATCCTCTCCTTACTCTACCTTACTTACTCTAAGTAAGAAGTCGCTTCAAATCAACAATTATATTCATTCATTCATACTTAGGAATGATATGTCTTAAGAAAGGTAATATAGGAAAATTGTTTCATTTCATTCATTTCACAAAAATGTTTAATTTCTCTAATCTTTTTCACAAAATTCCTAAAACAAGTCTGTTCCTTTAAAATGAGATTGACCTCTGATTATGGATGTCACAAAATATAATGCAGAGTGCATTGGTATGTGATTTTTATTCCTCATTTTCCCTCTTTTTTGTATTTTATCCTAGACAAATGAGGAGGTTTTATTTATTTAAATTCATTTATTTAAATAAAAATAATCCCTTTTCTTATTTGATTAATTATTAGAATTTATTTAATTTTTCATGGGTAAGCTATTATCTTACATCCACTCTCTTCCTGATTCCCCTCTCAAAAACTGGAGTGAAATTTCAACTATATACAAAATTGTCTAGAAATTCTTATTCCATAAGAATTCTAAACAGCTAGAGTTTTACTTAATTCCCAAGCCCACTATTTTTGCCATTATATAACTGCTAATTGTAGATACTCTGTCTTCAGACTATCCTCTCCAATTACAGATCTTGGCTTTCTTTCCTTTCTGCTTTTGTCTAATTGTTTCCCAGTCTCACAATATAAGAAGCAGTTCCTGGTTTGAAGACTTCCTAGAAATCATGTAGGTTTCTAGATCAAATTTTGGCAAATGCCAACATTCTAAAAATTTTATTTTTCTGTCATTCATTAAGACTATCATTGCTACATTTTCTTTCCCTTAACTAAATGGAATGTTATCAGGCAGAATAAATGACAGAATGCTTATTGAATATGAATTACTGTGTAAATATCCCTACTTAACTATAAGACTGAATCACAGAAAGGCTAAGTGATTTGCTAAAGCCAGACAATCCCTAAGTAGAAGAGCTAAGATTAGAACTCATGGATTCTTAGTTACTCTTTCAGAGAAAAATCCAGTCAGGATAAACTAGATTTATTTCAAGTGCTCCTATGTCCCTACAGGCCAATAAAAAGAATTTGTAAGAGTAGTGCTAATCTTCTGAAACCCTGCTTAACCTATCTCCACTGTTCAGTTTACTAGGATCATAATGAAAAATGAAGAACAAGGAGAATGTTTTAGTATTAAGAGTCTAGACTTTATTAAGTGTGTGTGTTTTATATGTGTGTGTATATTTGTTTTATATGTGTACACTGGAAAAATGGGGGGGGGGGAATGAAAAGAATATATAGTTCCTTGAATTCTTCCTGTTTCTGAGAATGATTAAGTGTTTGAGAATCAAATCTTAATTCTGTACAGCCCTCCCTAGGCCACCTAGTTCTCCCCACCCCTTCTCCATATCCAAGGCACTCATCATATTAATTCCAAATTAGTGTGGACACCTAATTAGCATAGCCCACTTAAGGTCTGGATCTCTAAGCTCAAAATACCTACCAACCTCTGCTTCCCAGATAATTGGGATTATACATCTGAGTCACCATTCTTGACTTGAAAGCTTTTCAAGCAATGTGATTAGAGGCTTTCTCTAAACTATTTTATGACATTGGGGTAAATATATTTATCACTCATGAAATAAGACTTCAAAAAATCAAATATCTGACTTAGGACCTTTCAACAGTATTCCCTTGGAATGTTTTTTCATGGTATGGAAGAAAATGCCAGCTCCTAGAGTAAATCCTTCCCTAAAGGGGATTTGCCTCATGAAAGATGTTAGACATTCAAGAAGAAGTCAACAAGCATTTATTAAACATTTACAATATGACAGATCCTTTGTTAAGCATGGGGAGTAAAATACAAGCTAAAAGAAAGGCAGGTCTGCCTTTTAAGAAGTCAAATGAGAGAAGACAACATGCAAAAAGAAATGGAAAAGAAGATGATGTTGGGTCAGATGAAGGTGTGGTAGAGAAAGGCATACCAATATAACCCAGCCATTACAATCTGATATTTCTCAGAGCGAAAAAAAAAATGGTTGAGTGGATGGATTGATGGAAGATATTTTTGTTTTTTAATATCCACTGCCAAAAGGTAGAAGCATGTCTCTCATGTCCTGCCTAGGTGCACAGTAACAGAATACTAATAATATGTGCTTTTCCTTTAAGATTCCCTTCCTTATCCCTATCTGACTTTTCAGTTCTCTTGCTCTAGGTTGTGATAATGGGTGGAGGCCTCTGGACTTAATTTTGGCTCAGTGGAATGCTGACATCAGGTATAATGAGATTCAAATCTTCAATACTCAGCTGTTACTTTACATCTCTTCTGCTGTTCTCATCCAACTCCTTAACTAATTGAAGTGACTTAACCATATAATTATTTTCAAATGTTTACAATTATATCCAGATAAATATAAATATATGTAGATAGTAACAACAAAAGTAATCATTTTGTAGCTTTGCCAAAAGATGCTGTTCCTTTTGAGATGTTATCTGAGGAAACATCAGCATGTCATGAACAAACTCAAACTAGTCAGTTAAAATAAAAAAAAAAATTCTGCCTTTACAGAAAAAAAGCTGCTTAAAGAAATCTCAGTGTGCTTAAATTCTATAGATTCAAATCCAAATACAATTCATGGCAATTATTTTAAAACCCTCATTATAATTTTTTTCTTCTCTTGATTTTCTCTTAATGCCAAAAAGAATATACATTTCCACATTATATATATATATATATATATATATATATATATATAGTATATATTATGTAGATTATGACTGTGTAAATGCATATGTATATTTGCCTTACTTTCACCTTTTTCAGAAAAGGTATGCTGAGCCTCTGACATGACTGAGGTAATATCTCAGGTGATTAGCTTAAAAAGATTATGTGAACTAGAGAAGAAAAGCAAACTTTACTCTTTATGTCAGGGAACAACAAATTATTTATCCTACAAGATTATCAGAAATGCATGTAAGCTTTTCATATTTCTCTGCAATTTAGAAATGTAATGCTTGTATTCTTTAGAATATGTTTCAGTAGGAGAAAAGAAGTTTGAGGCAGCTAGATGGTGCAGTGGATAGAGCATCGGCCCTGGAGTCAGGAGGACCTGAGTTCAAATGCAGCTTCAGACACTTAATAATTATCTAGTTGTGTGACCTTGGGCAAATCACTTAACCCCATTGCCTTGAAAAAAAAAGAGAAAAGAAATTCAAGATTGAACCCATGAACACGGTTCTTCGTTCTCCTTCCCTCTCGGAACCTTCTATGAAACCTTAACACCCGATTTCAGTGAAAAAAATGTGCAAATGAAACAGCAAGAATAAATAAAACAGTATTAAACACATTGACTTGGGAAATTATTTGTATTGGTTTCTGATATTGTTAAATTAGTCATACATAGCTATAGAATGTGGTTATATAAATAAAAATGAGATGTGCTCTGAAAATATGTTCCAAGATATTAATAATAGATTTTTAGACTACTCATGTTCTTTCATACTAAAGGGCTAGTGATCATCATATACATGTTCCAATGAAAATTGTAAACCTGAAAATTTTGAATGTTGTAGTAAATAGTCAGAAGCCACTAACTGCTATCTCTACCTAGCAACTCACTTATTATTCTATAAGATCGTAAACACTGCTACTTGATAGTATACTTCTGAATGTCAGGAGCCATTCTCTTTTTTTATGTCTCATAGTACCTAGCATGTGTAAATACTCACTAAATATTTGTATAATGAATTAATGAACTATTGAATGGCTAAACAATAAATATTCTTGGATTAATTTTATTTTAGGCTCTACAAAATAACATTGATTCATAGTTATTATAAGATTTTGGAAAACGAGCCAGGAATATGAATAGAAAAATGAGTCACTGTTATTACCATAAAGTTTTAAAAGAAGTTTACTTAACACATTTCCATGTTTCTCCCCGTTTTCTTAAGCTCTGGTGTGAAATGATGCCCAACTGGCTAAGAATCTAGATTCAGACTTGGAAGGAGAATCACTAATCACAGTCTCTTCCATTGTTGGACAGTTTTAATTATTAGAAAGTTCTTTTTAACATTGTGTCAAATTTTGCCTTCTTGTAATTTCCACCCACTATTGATCCCAGTTTTCCTCTCTATGTTGTCTCCATGGCAACTATGTAAATGTTTTAAGAGAGCTACCCAATATCTTCCTAGTCTTCTCTTTTCCAGACTAAACAGTTTCCTAAACTGTGCATATGAAATGATTTCCAGAGATCTCATTCTAGAGATATTCCTCTAGGCATACCCTAATTATTAACATTCTTCTTATAATACACCACTAAGAATAGAATACAATTTTCCATATCTGCTTGATTCAGTAAACATTTTTTTTATTTAACTGCTTAAAAATGTGTTAGGTAATTTAATAGGTACCAGGGAAATCCAGACATAGAGCAAAATCTCTTCCCAAGGAATGGACAATTTACTGGAAGCATAAAGTTATAGCAATAATGACAGTGGGAGGGCGAGTAGGACAAGTAAAACAAAAATCCTTTCAAAGTGTTTTGAAAAATTAGAAAAGGGATTATTTTTCCTAAAGGAGGTCAAAGAAAGGTCCAAAAGGAGTCAATATTTAAACCTGGCCTTAAAGGACAGGAGAGATTTCAGCAGTGGAGATATGTTTGGGGGGGGGGTGAGTTTCATTTCATGAAAAGACAGTAGGATGCATGATCATATCTAATAATGGAATGTGGTATATCTACAGGGAAGTAGTAGTGTATACTATATTTTTGGAGACTTGTTTGCCTGAAGTAAAGAGTTTAGTTACTTTCTTAGGTCACTGGTGGATAACCACCAAACATCCAGACAAGAAGGACATGAAAGAGCTGTATATTAGAAAGATTTCTCAAGTAACACTATGAAGGATGGATTGAAAAGGGTGAGAGACTGGAGGCAGGAACTAAAATTATAAGGCATAATTAACTGAACTTGGCAGCTAATTCCAGAAGGCAGGCAAGCATCTTTTTTTATTTGTTTTGGATAAAAAATTATAATAAGGACTTCCAATGCCAAAGTGGTAGAGTGAGGAAGAAATCCTCCAAAGCCCCCCCCCCCATATTCCTTTCTAAATAACTAGAAAACTGATTCAGAATTGATCTAGGAGCAGGGAAGTAGCCTGGCAGGCTCACTGAAGATGGGGGGGGCAGAGCAAGGTACAAGAGCAGAAGCAGCAGCAGCAGCAGCAACCAGCCTCAAAGAAGAGGCCAAGCCTGGAATAATCCACCAGCAAGATGATCTCCAATAAACCAGCAACCCCCTAGGGAACTAAGCAGTTTATACAGCACAGCAACACTTCCAGTGACTCTACCCCCAGTGTTAGTCACTTGCAAACCCTAAACACCACTGTTGACCAGAACTGAAGCCCTGCTGAGGCCTACCCAACCATAAGACCCACCCCTGAGGTCTATCATCAGAGGGGCCTTGTTTCTATGGCAACTCAGCAGCAAGGCAAACCATATCCCTCATCCAGGTCCATAATAGCCCAGTAGCAAAGCTTAAACCCTGTAAGACTCTAGCAGCTGAATCTCATGCCCAGAGGAAGCCAACAATGAAACCCCATACAAGTAAAAGCTAGAATGGAAGACCACCCTCTGAAAAAGGAAGCAGTTAAGTCCCAGGGAAAGCCAGCATTAAAACTAAGAGTCCTAGGACAAAACGTTTGGGATAGTGCAGCACTGGAATCCAACTCTCACATAAAAAAACTAATTGAGTCACAAATATGTCAGAAAAAAACAGGAAATAAATGAGTTTGATTGTAGAAAGGTACTATGGTTATAGGGAAGATCCAGCCATAAATTTAGAAGAGGGCAATAGGTTTAAAAATGGTTACTCTGAAGCCTCAAAGAAAAATGTAATATAGTCTCAGGTCCAGAAAGAATTCTTGAAAGAGTTTAAAAGGGATTAAAAAAAACAAATTAAAGAAATAAAAGAAAATTGGGAAAAAGAAATGAGAGCAATGCAAAAAAATTGTGTGTGAAAAAATATACAAAAATTGTCAAAGGAAAATATCTCCCTAAAAATAGAAAGGCCACAAGGAAAAAAAGTATAAAAAGCTCATTGAAGAAAATAATGTTCATCAAGATAAGATGAAACAAAATCAAAATAGTGAAAAAAATAGAACAAATGTGACATTTTTCACTGGAAAAAATAGGGAAATAATAGATGCTAGAGATATGTTATAAGAATTGTTGTACTACCTGAAAGCCATGATTAAAACAAAATCCTGGAAGTCTTTTTTTTATTTTCTTTTTTATTAATTAATTTATTTTCATTCATATATACATGCATACTTCCAAATTACAAGATTTCCCTCCACCCTCCCTTACCACCCCCCTCCCCTTAGCAGGGAACAGTCAGATTAGCATTTTATATACATATATTGTTAAACATGGTTACAAATTAGGAATTTTTGGATAGGGAATTAAGATTAAGGAAAAGACATACATAAGAGATACTTTTATAAAGTGTTCATCAGATTTGGGATGGTTGTTTTCTTTTTTTCATTTGTACATGTTTTATTTCGTTTTGTTTTTCTTCCTCTCTGGACATCTTTAAAGAAATTATCAAAGAGGGGGTGGATCTAAGATGGCAGAATGGAGGCAGGGATTCCCACAATCCCTTCCCCTGACTACTCCAAATACCATTAAATAATACCATTAAATACCATTAAATACCAAATACCATTAAATAATGACTCTAACCAAATTCTAGAGTTGCTGAGCCCACAGAAAGATTGAGTGAAACAATTTCTCAGCCCAAGACAACTTGGAAGACCCTTGGGAAAGGTCTGTTACAACCTGGCTTAGAAAGGGCCAAGTACAGCTCTGGCTGCTCCAGAGCAAACTGCCTCCAGCCATTCAGGAGTAGCCCTCAGGGTACCAGAGTCCCTATGGCTGCCTGGGTCTATGGAAGAGGTCATGGTTTCCAGACCTCTCAGCCCAGAGATTGCCAAGGACAACTTGGAAGCTACACAAGCAAACTCTGCCACACCAGAGTAAAAGGGAAGCCCAGTGTGAATTCGGACCCTGGGGACCAGTAACAGGCCTGGGGCTGCTTCTAGGAAACTCAATCCATGAATGGTAAGGGAATAGGGGGAGATTGCAGAGATCTCTCTGCTATCTACCCCTGAGGCAGGATTCTGTGGCTTTGCCCATGCTCAGATCCAGACTTCAGTCTGAGCCCCAGTCTCAGGAAAAGGAGCTTTGCTGCCATAGTGGAGCAAGGACCCTCATCATAGTTCCAGGGCAGAGGGAAGGACTTGTGGTCATCCACAGATAAGTACAAGACTAGTAGAATAGTCAAGAGTCTCTCATAAAACATGAAGGTATTGAGATCCGTGGGGTCAATCTCTAAAGACAAGCTGCAAAAACCCTCAAAAGCATAGGACAGGGAAGTTCTCTCTCCTGCTAGCAGAATTCAACCTTAGCAAAGACTTAAAATCAAGTCATAGGCTGGGAAAATAAGTAAACAACAGAAGAAAAAATTGTCTATTGGCAATAACTTTGGTCCTATGGAGGATCAAAATACATGCTCAGTAGATATCAAAGACAGTTTTGGTATCCAAAGCCTCCAAGAAAAATATAATTAGTTTCAGGCTTCATCTCCAAAAGATTTTGAAAATCAAATTAGAGAGTTAGAGGAAAAATTGGAAAAAGAAATGAGAGTAGTGCAGGAAAATCATAAAAACCAAATCAGCAGCTTGATGGAGAAGCTAAAAAAAAATGAAGAAAATAACATCTTAGAAATAAGTTTAGGTCAAATGGAAAAAGAAGTCCACAAGGTCAATGAGGAGAAGAATGCCCTAAAAAGTAGAATTAGTCAGATGGAAAAGGAGATACAAATGCTCTCTGAAGATAATAATTCCTTCAAATGTAGAATGGAATTAAGGGAAGCTGATGACCTTGTGAGAAATCAAGAAACAACGAATCAAAAGCAAAAGAATAAAACACTAGAAGTAAAAGTGTGAAATATCTCATTATAAAAACAACTGACTTGGAAAACAGATTCAAGAGAGATAATTTAAAGATTATTGGACTACCTGAAAATCATGATCAGGAAAATAATATCTAGACTTCATTTTTCAAGAAGTAATCCAGTAAAATTGTTCTGATATCCCAGAAGCAGAGGTTAAATAGAAATTGAGGGAATCAACTGATAACCTCGTGAAGGATATCCCCAAAATGAAAACTCTCAGGAATAGTATAGCCAAATTCCAGAACGCCCAAGTCAAGGATAAATTATTACAAGCCGTCAGAAAGAAACAATCATGGAACTATAGTCAGGACGTTATTTAGCAGCCTCTACATTAAGGGCTCATAGGGATTGGAATATGATGTTCCAGAAAGCAAAAGAACTTGGATTACAATCAAGAATCAATTACCCAGAAAAAATGAACTAACATTTTCAGGGGTAAAAGATGGTCATTCAAAGAAATAGGGGACTTTCAAACTTTCCTGTTGAGATGACCAGAGCTGAACAGAAAGTTCAGTAAATTATGAAGAGTTAAAGAGGGTAAATTATGAAGAATTAAAGTTATTGAACTGCTTGGATTACTTCAGGAGAAGATGATGCTGTTAAACCTCATTTTTACGTAATCAAAACCAATGCAACCAAATTTTAAGGAAAATAGAAAGTTGGGGGAAATTTTGCAATAAGAATCTCTGATAAAGGCCTTATTTCTCAAATATATAGAGAACTGGGTCAAATTTTTTAAAATAGGCATTTTTCAATTAACAAATGATCAAAGATTTGAACAGACTATTTTCAGTCCAAGAAATCAGTATTATAAAAATCAAATAAAATATGTTCTGAATCATAATAAGAGAAATGCAAGTTAAAACAACTTGAGATACCACATCACACCTATCAGTGTTAGGAAAATGTTAGATATTGGAAGAGACATGGGAAAATTGGGCCACAAATGCACTTTTGGTGAATTTGTGAACTGATCCAAACATTCTGGAGAGCAACTTGGAACTATTAGCAACTGGCTATAAAACTGCATACTGTTTGATCCATGAATATCACTGCTATATCCCAGAGACATCTAGCAAAAGGGGGAAAGAAACTATTTGTACCAAAAATTACTCTAAATAAGAGTAGTTCTTTTTTTTTATGATGGCTAAGAATTGGAAATCAGTGGGATATCCATAATTTGGGAATGGCTAAACAAGCTGTACTATATGATTGTGATGGAATGTTATTGTTCTATAAGAAATGACAAGCAGAATGATTTTGGAAAAACCTGGAAATACACAACCAGATGCATAGTGACTGAATAGAACCAGGAAAATGTTGTACCTAGTAATGGCAATAATTTGGTGAAGAACTGTGAATAATTGCTGTTATTCTCAGCAATCTAGTGATCCCCCAAAATCCCAAAGGATTAATGATGAAGCACAATATCTCCCTCTAATCCAAGAATTAATATTGATTTAATTTTCACTTGATTTCATTTTTGATTCGTCTTCTTGTACAAAATGACTGAAATATATTACATAATTGCACATATATAATATATATCTTATTGCTTACCCTCTTAGGGAGAGGAGAGGGCTGGAAAGGAGAGATAGAATTTGGAATTCAATACTCTAAACAAAAACATTTAAAAATTGGGGAGAAAAACAAAAATCAGAAATTAATCCAAACTGTATTGGGTTTTGTTTGGGTTTTTTTTTTAGGTTTTCGCAAGGCAATAGGGTTAAGTGGCTTGCCCAAGGCCACATGCTAGGTAATTATTAAGTGTCTGAGGCCGACTGGTACTGTCAGGTACTCCTGACTCCAGGGCTGGTGCTCTATCCACTGTGCTACCTAGCCACCCCATTTTCATTTTTAATTTCACTTTCCTCTGTTAATGAATTGAGCTCACTATTTAAAAATAGAAACAGAAACAAGTTCATGGTGATAGTAAATGTATTTGTATTTATGTGAAATATTCAGGACCTTGACATAGAGTTAAAGGTAGATCAGATTAACATGACATCTTATTACTGCTTTGCAAAATAGTAATGATATTTTTTAGACATAGTAATATAGTATTCCTTGGATTCCCACAAGTCTTGCTACTTAATTTAGAAATGCATAGTGAATCATATAGAAATACCAAAGTATATATTTTTTCTTTGGCAGAAATTCATCTAATGGAAATCTAAGGAATTTTTAGAGTTTAAATAAAATGCTCAAATAAATAAACTTTTATTAGATTTCTAATTAATGTGCCTACCTTTTTGTTTGAGAATTGAGTGTAAAAGAAATCACTGACAAATTTATCTTTTCTGAATTATTTGATTTCTTGGATCCATCCAAACCAAGTCTTTAGCCAGTCTTCAATCTCCTTTGTGTTTTCCTATACATTTATTTTTTCATCTGCTGCCTAGATTATGTTCATTAATAGTGCATTTAATTTTTACCATTCTTTCATGAGTACCTGGTACAGCCTCTTGCCCAAAGTAGGTGCATAACACTTGTTTTCTGGTTGAAATTTAAATATGTGTGTAAATATTTTATTATCATTATACCAGAGAAATTGATCTCATTAAGGATTACAAATATTCATATTTAATGAAATAGAAGAATATTATGATTGCATGTGCTGATAGATATTTTACAGTCTTAAGATTTTATATTCTGGTTTTCATTTGGGTAGGGAAAATTACCTTTTTGATTTTCTAAAAGCATGACTACACCACAATTTGAGGTCTGTTATTTCTACTTACTCTTTAATGCAATATTAATTTTTTTAATTTATTCAATATTTTCATTTAGTGGAGAAAACACTTTGAATTTGATTTTCTTAGGAACTTCAAGAAAGCATACTTTTGAGTTTAGTGGTTTGTTTTTTACTATCCCAAATCAACAATTTCAAGTCATATTTTTATTAGTAACTAAATGAATATTTATCTCTACATATATTATATTTATATATAAATGTTATATATAATACATTTATATTATATAAATATAATATAAATATTTAAACAATAAAATTTATATTTATATAATTATCTATGATAACTACCCCCCAAATTCTATGTGATTAAAAATGGACCTTGATGTATAATCTTTGATACTTTAATTAAAATCTTAGTTGAAATTTAAATAATATTTCTGAATAAACAAATTTATAATTAGTTGTGGAAAAGTTTCAGAATTTAAATAAAAATGTAATAATACCTGGGAAATATTCTGATGAGGACTATACCTCTAGGTCAAGGAAATGATTCAGCAAGAATTTAGAAGCAATCATTTTTTTAATGGTCTCTAATAATAATTGAGAATTTACTGATTTTTTTAACAGGAAATTCATTACACTATTGCCATCTGGATACTTCTGAATAAAAACCTGTGCCTCTGGATTAGGAGAAGGCATGATTTGATAGTGTTTTTGGTGGGTTTTTTTTTGGCAGAAGAACCTTTTTTAATGTCCTGGGATTTTGGATGCAAAACCAATGACCATAATTTTGAAACATCTGCTCTTTTCATGAGCTCTTCCTGTGTGGATGAGCTTAGGAAATAGATTGTCCTCAAGTGTTGCTTTAGGTACAATATTCATAATTCTTCATGTTGACCAAAGACTGAAAGAAAATCTGCCTCGTATGCTTCTTTTTAAGAAAACTCAGTGAACCAAAATTAACCAAAACCCTCAAATAACTGAATTTTTTCTCTGTATAAAATTTTTTCAGTTTTTGTCCTGGGTGAAGTATATGCTTAGTTCAATATACTTGACTTTGTGTGTCTACCCATGAACTATGTATAACTGTAATTAATGTCATGAATTATCACCCTGAGGCATTGTAAGATTTTGAATTATTACATAAAGACAATCATGTTCACTATACTTTTTTTTTAGTTTTTTTTTTGGTTTTTTTTTGCAAGGCAAATGGGGTTAAGTGGCTTGCCCAAGGCCACACAGCTCGGTAATTATTAAGTGTCTGAGACCGGATTTGAAGCCAGGTACTCCTGACTCCAGGGCCAGTGCTTTATCCACTGCACCACCTATCTGCCCCATGTTCACTATACTTTAAAAAAAATTATCTATTGCAGAAGTCTGAATATGACATTAGATTTTCAATGATTTTAAACAATTGTTTTGGGACAAAGTAATTTCTGGTCACTTTTTCATGAAACATTCAGTTGACCAGGATGTCCTAGTTCCTGAGTATCTTGGATACTTTTTTTTAAAGTATAGAATTTTACTAAAATGCTTAGTTATAGCTAAATGATTTTCAGGAGATAACTGAAAGTAACACAATTTTAGTGAAAAAGATGATTCTATTGAGACATATAACAATCTGATTTTTTAAAGTAATGGCTAGAAATTATGGGGTTTTTGTCCATGATATTTTGCCTGAAATTGTGGCCAAGCAAATGAAATTTTTATTACTGTATGTTAATTCCCCAAATCTACTAGTGACAAAATTCAGAATGCTATTAAAGGATACCATTATTTGCTTTAGGTTTAGTTAAATATTATGAAATAGAGGAAATATAGCTGATAGAAAGAGGCTGTCATTTTGCTGAGTAGAAAATAGAAATATAAGCAATGAAGATAGATATTGACCTAAAGAACTTATATTCTAGTTGGGGAAGACAAGATATGGGAGGAGTGAAGGCAAGGGAAAAATAAGAAGCAGAAGGGTAGGCTATCCTTTTCACAATGAATATGAGTGGCAAGGGACCTTAGTTCCAGACAAGATAAGGCAAAATCTCACCTATCAAAATTGGTGGACACAGGACAGGTGTCCAGTATTCTCTTGGGGAAGGAGAGACAGAGATGATGAACTAAGAGCAAGTGACAATGTGAGAATGGTTGGGAAATCATGAAATTAAAAAAAATAGATTGTGAAGTCTTTCCCATGAGCTTATCTTTGCATATTTCTATTAAATTTCAGGGAAATCCTTGGGATAAGAAGAAAATTTGCATTTATGTTGAATAAAGTCTGAATTTCACAGACTCATATTGAGTTTGTTGAAAGTCTATTTGACTTTTGTTCTATATAGAACAACAGTCCTATATGTGGGCATAATTGGTAAATCAAGTTGGAAGACTGTACAAATTTATATCAACAAAATTTGGCTCCTGAACTAAAGTCAACTGCAGTACAGCAGAAAAAGTGTAATGTCTAACCACATTCCTGTGCCTGATTGAAGAAGCTTAGAAGTAGGGGTCAATTGGTTAATAGAGATTAAGAACCATGGTTTTCAAAGGGTTAAAGAGGCTGAAATTTAGCAGACTATGAACCAGATAACTGATCTTCTTGGGTAAGAGATGTTTTTGTTCAGTCATTCACTTAAGTCTCATTCTCTGTGACTGCATTTGGACCCTTCTTTGCAAAAATATTGGAATTGTTTCCCATTTCCTTCTCCACCTCATTTTATATAGGGGGGAAAATTGAGGCAGACAGGGTTAAGTCATTTGTCCAGGGTCACATAGTTAGTAAGTGTCTGAGGCCAAATAGAAATTCAGGAAAATGAATCTTCCTGACTTCAGGCCCTAACACTCTATCCATAGTACCATCTAGCTGTATCTGGGTAAGAGAGAGTGGCCCTTAAATCCATGGATGATATCTATATGTAAATGAAACAGACAAATTGAAATGTAGAGGAGGATAGTTGATTCCTAAGGAATGCTGGTAAAGGGTGACTCAGAAAGTAATAGAAGGAAGGAAGCAATAAGGATACCTAGTTCTTATCTGAGACAAAAAATGGCTCACTCTAGAGAAGTTGTCAAGAGATGTTTAATCTTCAAGGAAAATGTAGATTTCAGTGAACATAAACAATGTAAAGGAAGGTGAATGAAAAGACCATATAGATATAGGTAAGAGAGAGAGCTGAATTCACTACTACTGACTATCTCTTTCATTTATACAGGATGCCTTGCATGTGGTAAGACCCCAGATAGAGTATCACAACTGGGTCAATGTATCCCCTTGAAAATGTGGCCTTGGGTTAAAGATATGTGAATTACAAAACAGTTGTTGAAGAAGAAATGGGGAACTTCTGGGGTTGAAATATATCCTCCCATGTCAGTGCCTTGACAAAACATATCCTTCTTCAATCACCATCTCTTTTCCTCCATCAGTTGACACTTATAGTAATTGTCTGAGAAGGCAATCTTTTTTTGCCCTCTGAATCATTCAAATAGAAGTTGGTTTTATCTAGCATCCACATCACATAGGATTACTTAGGAAGAAAAAGGCTCAGAAAATTAGGAAAGAGGTAAATTTTCTAATATATTTATAGGTAAGATCAGGATTAATTGATAATTAATGTGAATGTGTAGATTAACCCTAGAAGGCTGTCCTAGATCTCTAAATAACAGTCGTTAAAAATAAAAATAAAATGTTTCTTGTGAAAACTGACTTGTGAGCAGCAGCAGGAAAATTACATCTCTCCTGGGGCTAAACTGAGGTATTAGGGAGTCCAGAATCAGAGGGTAGATTTGATGGCAGTAAGAAACCAGAAGTGGAAGACTAGAGAAACCAAACTTGTGGTTTACTAATGAAAGAAAAGAGATAGACTCATGGAGTGCTTTAGGCCTTTGACATGGTACATATTAATATTGGAGATTAACTGCAGGAAGAAGAATAGATTAGATGAGAGACAAATGAGAAAGTTGTATTAGTTAAGGTTTATGGGGGTGAGAGTCTAGATTTCCATGGGAGCAATAAGAATTGAATAATCTTTGAGAAAATCAAATGTTGTATTCATATTATAAATTTACAACTAAAAACAGTGATGCCTCTTACAGAAAAAAGGGAATCAAAGAAATTTACTTAAGAGAGAAGATACATTCAATTTTGTATATGTTTATTTTAGGCTTATCTCAAAATGCCCTGAATTAGTGGTTAAGTAAGTGTTTTTGAAGTAAATGCCCAATATGATTGGAATCAACCAAACAATAAATGTTTATAAATTACTTCCTATGTGTCAGGAGCTATACTAGGCATGGGAATGCAAATGCAATAAGTTAATATTTATATGGTGTATTATGAGTTATATAAATAGATTTCAGTGTTTACAGTATATATCACATGCATCTCTATATAATATATGTATTTACATTAATTATAAATTATAATCAGCCCAAGATCATATTGGTATTTTTAATCACATCACATTACTAATTCACAATGAATTAGAAGTTAACCAATCTTTTACCATTATTTCTTTTTTTATACAACTTTATATGACTACTGCAGCTTGTCAAGTCTCTTCAAACTGCTTTAATGCTTTTCTTTCATTCAAATTTCTCTTGGAACTGTTAAATAGGACATGGTCAAATAAAGAGCCTGGCAGCTCTCCATTAAAGTCTTCCATTCAGGTTGATACTGGGCCATTAATCAAAACTTTGAAGCTATATTCCTGCAGCCAAATATGAAACTGATTTAGCAGAAAAATAACAGAAAAGTCAGTAAATATTAACTACATAAATGATTGAAAACTTTTACTTGCAAATAGTAGTGAAGTTTTAAACTTTGGAGAATTTCAGTAGTCAAATATTAAACATTAGCTTCTTGTCATTTCAACCTAAAATGACTTGTGCACCTAGTTTGTTAGTAATTGAGTAAATCTTTATTTAAGGTTGTTGAACATAACAACAACAATAAAAACAAAAATTTTCCTTAATATTTTGATGTTGGGTAGTACAATATCTAAGCAATGTAACATTATAAAGAGTTGCAGACTTATATTAATTAGACATAGGTTTGAGTCCTATGTATGATGTGAACTTTAGGACTTTGAGAAAGTAATTTCAATATTTTTTGAATCTCAATTTTCCTATCTATAAAATAAGAATAAAACTAGTACTGTTTAATTCATAGGATTTCTTGTGAACTAAACTCTTTGAAGGTCATAAAACATCATATATATATATATATATGGTATCATTTCAAATGATTTTTTTGAAATATTAATTGCTTATGAGTAAGCTAAGCCAATTTAATAAAAATGACAATTCTACCTAAATTAATTTTCTTATTCAGTGCCATATCAACCAAAATATTGTATATAGCTAGAAAAATAAATCATCTAGAAGAGCAAAAGATCAAGAATATCAGGGGAATCATTTTTTTTTAAAATGTGGGAAAAAATTACTTAGCAGTACCAGATCTCAACCTATATTAAAAAGTGTCTATCATTAAAACAAACTGGTACTGGCTAAGAAATAGAGTGATCAGTCAGTGGAGACGTTATATTATATATAATATATATATATATATATATATATACATATATATGTATATATATATATATATAGTAAATTACCATAGTAATCTAGCATTTGATAAACACAAAGATCCAAGCATTTGGGGCTGGTAAAATTAGAAAGTAATTTGACAGAAACTGGATATAGTTCAACATTTCACACCATCTACCAAGATAAAGTCAAAAAAGTATATGGTTTGTACATAAAGGGTAATATCATTTGCAAATTAGGAGATCTAGAAATGGCTTTATCTCTGAGATCTATGGAGAAGGGAAGAATTCATGACCAAACAAGAGATGAAATGTGGGAAGTAAAATGGATAAGTCTAATTATATTAAATTAAAAAGGTTTTGCACAAATGTATCCAATACAGTCAAGATTAAAAGGGAATCAGAAAAAATTAGGGAAAATTTTACACCCAAGTTTCTCTGATAAAAGTCTTACTTCTCAAATATATAGAGAATTGAGTCAAATCTATGAGAATATGAGTTATTCCCCAAATGAGAAATAGTCAATGGATATGAACAGACTCTTTCTAAAAGAAGTCTAAGCTATCTATAGTCATATGAAATAAATGCTCTAAATAACTAGTGATTAATGAAAGGCAAATTAAAACAATTCTCACATTTATCAAATTTGCTAATATTACAGAAAAGTAAAATCACAAATATTGTGGGATATGTGGGAAAATTGAGATATTAATGCATTGTTGGTGGAGTTGTGAACTTGATCCAACCATTTTGGAGTGTAATTTGGTAGACCAAAGGGCTATGAAACTGTGCGGTTCCTTTGAATTAACAATACCGTTATTAGATCTATATATGCCAAAAAGACTTATAGGTACAAAAGCATCTATAGCAGTTCTTTTGAATTGGGACAGAATTAGAAATTGAGAGAATATCCATCAATTGGGTAATGGTTTAATAAATAGTGGTAAATGATTGTGATTGAATTATATTGTACTATAAGAAATGACAAATGGAATGGTTTCAGAAAAAAACTTGCTTAGAATTACATGCAATGCAAAATGAGTAGAACCAGGAAAATACTGTATATGATAACAACAATATTGTACAATAATCAACTGTTAATGACTTAGCTATTCAGAGCAATTAAACACAATCCAAGTCAATTTCAGTGGATTTATTATGAAAAATGCTATCCACATACAGAGAAAGAACTGATGAAGTCTAAATGTAGATTGAAGCATCCTTTTTAAAAACTAGTTTTTTTGTGGGTTATATTTTGGTCTACTTTCTTTTTCAATATGATTATTATTCTCCAAATTATTTGGGTCCTGTTCTTTCTCTTAAGTTTTGTTGCAATTATTGTAGAGCTGAGTTTTGAATTACAAAAGCATTTTTCATCACTAAGACCCCTATGGAGTGTGTTCTTTCTTGACAATAATCAGTATTGAAGAAAAAGAGGAAGAGAGAGGGAGGGAGGGAGAGAGAGAGAGAGAGAGAGAGAGAGAGAGAGAGAGAGAGAGAGAGAGAGAGAGAACCTGGCAAACAGAGCAGAGGAAGAAAGAATCTAGGTGACGTGCTGAAATAGAACATGGAAGTGTATAAAAGGTTCAGAAGCAGGAGGTTTCACATCACTAATGCTTGGGGGTAAAAAAAACAAGAACAGGGAAGATTTCCTAATGGAGCTGATATTTAAATTAGTTTTCAAAGAATGGATAGAAATTCAACTGACAGAGTTTGAGGTTGATGTATCAGCTATATGGAACAAGCAAGTAGACTGATTGGTTTGACTGATGTGGAGGCCAGATAAAGATGAAAAGTATGAGATTTGACTAGAAACGTAAATCTACAACTTGGATGGATATATTAAGCTAAAGAAATTCTGCTTCATTCAATATGCAGTAGAAGGCTACACTAGCCCAACACATAATGATGAAACCTTGTAGTAATTCACTATATTAAATAAAAACGTTTACTTTGTTTCCATTCATGATTGTTAGGATTTCTTGAAGCTTTCCGTCAGATCTGAGAAGGTATGAATTACATAATTTCTGAAGATCATGAAATCCAGGAGATCAGCCAAGAGGAAAAGGATGAGATAAATTTTGTGGATGCCCTTCTCAAATAGAGGATCTCAGAAGATCTCCAAGATATTCACCCCCATCCTCTCCAACCAGAAAGAGGGAAAAGACACCAAGGGTAGAAAAAGCTGCAAAAATATGAGTTCTAGAGGTTATTTCATACTATCTGTAAGATACTAAACATTTATTAAGCATCTACTATTTATCAGGCACTGTTCTAAACACTAGGGATAGAAATACAAGTTAAAAAAGATTATCCTTGCCCTCACGGAGCAATCTAATTACAATTACGATATAATTGAGGAAGATAGCCCACAAAATGAAACTGAAAGGAGAGAGTGGAAGTAAATATTGGGGGACATGATGGAGAAGTCCAAAGAAATACAAAAAAAGCATAGCTGCTAGGAAATATGGAGAAGATTATTTTGAGTACTGTCTTAAGTAGACTCTCTCTGAAGCTCACAGCCCTGCCTCTTTATCCAGAGAGTCCAATCTAGGAGATGATATATGATTGCCAGGCAAATTCAATCTAACGATAATGAGATTTCCTAGTGATGAGTTTCCTGGGGAAGGAAAGCATGATGAAAAGGTTGAAGAAATCCTAACAATCTTGGATGGAAACTAAACATTTTTATTTAATATAGTGAACTAAAAAGTATTGGACCTAAGTCTAACGGGAAAAAGTTTTTTTTTTTTATTATAAAGTACTTTGAGGAAAAGGTAATGTATTAATGAGAAATAAGAATGTTTTCTGTTATGAGACAGATGGGCCTAGTAATAATCAAGACAATAATCATCAAAACAGATTGAATTTATTTGGAGGTTTATCTCTCAGAGAACTCACAGCAATAGCGGAAACATATATACAAATACTTTTCTAATGAAATATACATTAAAAAACACTCATTTTAAAAGTACAGGAATTCAGGTATAAGTGTATGCATTTATGGTTTGAATTAATCTGACACTGCAGGAAGACCAAAGGGTCTCATGATTCTCTAGATTTTGTAAGCAGTAGGACAAAATTCATGACATGACAATTTGCTGCAGGTCTCTGAATGCATTTAGACAAAGCTTGTATCTTCCAGCTTTCAGCTTTCTGACAGTACCTTTTAAGATACTTCTTATTGTTCAATTTGTGGGTCAGTGCAAGGCATTCATGAGGAATGTATGGTTTGGAAAGTAAATGAAACTTTCTCATTCATCTTAATTGCTTAACTTACTCAAATAGTTTAATTCATCTTTAAATATGTTCAGCAGTTTAGAAGAAAGGTGTTTGTTCAAACATGAAATCTTTATAATTGAAAAAAAATAATTATATGAATGTGTGTTATGTAAACCTTAGTGAACTTTCTCCCCCAATTTAATTATTCATAACATAAAGTTGTTTGATTTAGCCAGGTTTTACACTTTATTTTTACAAATGATACATCTACATTTTATGTCTTCTGAGAAAAAAAAAAACCCCAAGCATTTTCCAAAGTGAGAAAGATTGCGTTTCCCCGCAAAATCTCTTGCTGCATAGAGACTTCCACTTGGCCTGAGGGAGTGGATTAGCTACATCTCTCCTCACTCTTAAATTAAGCCCCTCCCTACAAACTGCTCTAGATGCCAGTTTGTTTTGAAGTTACCAAACCATGGGGGAGTATACAAAATGTTCTTTCTCTTTTCAAGCCAATCTATCTTTGAAGTGCCAAGAAGAGGAAATTCTGGAAGTGTGGAAATCTGAAATTGTGTTTTGCTTTTAAAAAATAAAATAAAATTCTCACTTAGGCATGGTTCCTCTGAAACCAGAAATCATTTCCAGTCATTTTCTTCACTTTGCAGTGTCTCACTAATGATGTGGCATTCCTGACATGAGATTGAGAATTTAAAAAAAAACATTATTTTTCTGACAAAACTGGTCAACATTTTTCAGTTAAGCAGGTCTAGCTAGAATTTTAAAAAGCAGGAGAGTCTTATTAGCACTGTTTGCTCACCTTCAGCAAGCTAATTATCTTTTATCCATAACAACTATTGCCAGAAAGAAGAGCTTTCACAAATCTTCTTGCTAATAGTGAAGTTTTTCATGTCATTAGTGAAACTGATTTTCGTTAGAGAAAAGCTTCTGGCAGTAAAGGAAACTGAAAAATGAAGATTTCACTCTATCACTGTTAAATGGACTTTTACTCTGACTCAATAAGGCTGTCTGTAAAATTGATTTCATTCTATGCACGGACTTAGTCACTTTCTGTCTTTTTTCATAAAATTTGAAATTAGGCTTTCTTGATGAAAAATGATTAATTTTACCTTATCTTTAAACTGTCAAGATAGGAAGGATTTAGGCTAATGGATTAAAACTTGCTAGGTAAATACAGAAATCAAGTACAATGTCTCTTAAATAATAAAACACAATGCCTTAGTGATGGCTACTTAAATAGGAAGGAATAGAAAGACAGAACATGATATGGAGCATCCCAATTCTGACTATTGTTACCACAGGAATACTGAATGAAGAGTAGTCACAAAAGTTGGGAGGATTAATGGCATCATAGCATGGATGCTTACATAAGAAAAAAGAAATTTTTGGCCCTGTGATTTCATCATTGAGTGTTCTTTCTCCATGAGGCATATTTCTCAGTCTTTCCATGCTTTCTTATTTGGAGAACTTTTTACTCATGTTTTCAAATAAATCCTACCTACTTATTGCTTTTGAGCCCTCTCTTTGGTTTTGTTCTGTCATAGTGCTATTTGAATATGAATAGCCCTTCTGAGAGGTTTAATTCTCTTTTTCGACAGCTTACTACCTTCTTTAAAAGTTGTTGGGGGGGTGGCTAGGTGGCACAGTGAATAGAGCACCAGCCATGGAGTCCAGGAGTACCTGAGTTCAAATCCAGCCTCAGACACTTAATAATTACTTAGCTGTGTGGCCTTGGGCAAGACACTTAACCTCAATTGCCTTGCAAAAACCTTAAAAACAAAAGTTGTTGGTGAGGCTGCAAGATGGCATGTTAGAGACAGAGATAGTGTGATATAAAGAAAATAGAACTGGAGTTGACCTTAAAAGAGCTGGGACTATACTCTGATTCTTTTATTTACTACTCTTTGTTGGTCAGCTATGTGGTGCAGTGGATACAGCATTTACCCTAGAGCCTCAGACAGTTGGCACTGACTGTGTGACCTTGGGTAAGTCACTTAACCCTGATTGCCTCTCATCCAGGGCCATCTCCAGTCATCCTGATCCATATTGGACCACTGGATCCAGATGACTATGAAGGACAAAAGTGAAGCTGGTGACTTAGCATGCAACCTTCCTCACTCAAATTCAATTCAAGTACTTGTCATGGCATCACCTCATGCTTTGGTCTTCTTCAAGAATGAAGGACCAGGGTGGCTAGGTGGCATAGTCGATAAAGCACTGGCCTTGGAGTCAGGAGTACCTGGGTTCAAATCTGGTCTCAGACACTTAATAATTACCTAGCTGTGTGGCCTTGGGCAAGCCACTTAACCCCATTTGCCTTGCAAAAAAAAAAAAAAAAAACCCTAAAAAAAAAAAAGAATGAAGGACCAACAGCTTCAACAAACAGCACTTGTGTGAATCTCATAATTTTTCTGGACCTTAGCTCTTTCATTTGTAAAATGAGAAGGTTGGACCTGATAATTTCTAAGTTTACTTGCCATGCTTTATCTTATCATCCTAAAATATGCTGCTGTAGCCACAGACAACATCAGATAAGATGAAAGTGATTTGAAGACACAAAAGATTTCTCCTTTTTTATGGAATTCTTTGCCTAGTTCATCATTCATTTGTTATGTTGTCAAAAATATATATTGGTATAAAGTAATTCAGTCAGGGCTGCTCAGACACCTTTGGTGTCTGCCTCACATCTAACTCTTACTTGGATCTCTAAGAAGCACATGCAGTACCACACAATAGTAAAAAAAAAAAAAAAAACAAAAAAAAAAACCCTGGTTAAGGATAACCAACAGACTTAAGACCCATCAGTGAGTTAAAGGGAATATCTACCCCCAAGAATGAAGAATTTCCCCACTGAAATAGGCAGATGAGAACAATTTGTTCCATCAGCAATGAAGGCTGGCTGAAGTAGAAATTGTAGAGTTTTTAGAGCTTGATCAGACATTGGAGACCCACAGTGTCCTGATTTTTGTCCTGCCACTGCACTTCGATGACTCTGAAAGAGTGAGGCTTATGACTTTACACATCTCTGTTTCCCTTAAATCTAATACATGCATAAGTCAAGACATCAATCAATGTTATCATTGATACCTTTCAAAAAAGGGCAAAAATAGGCTTCTAGCAGCAAACCTGAAAGTATATAATATTTAACAATTTTTGTTGTTCTTTTGTGGGTGGTTAAAGAATAAGGAATAAATGTGTTAAATTTCACTATTTTTTGAGAATCATATCAGTTAAATAAATGTTTTTTACTTTAAGTAGGAGATGAATGATGTGAATCTTCTTAGCGATCCAAAGGACCGACTCCTTGTGGAGGGCAAGTGGTACCTATTAAGTTCATATTTTAAACAGCAGTCATTTTGGCAGTTTACAACAGAATGTAGTGTGGCTCTCTCCCCTCTATGCATATTCTCTTTCTTATTTAATATTTACCATCCTAACTTAATATTACAGAATAATCAAATAAAAGATTAAGAGACCTGCCAAACTAGTAAGTTGTTCCTTCCCCATTTTATGTCTTATTAAGGTAGTTCAGATCACTCTCAACCTTCTCTATTAAATTGTAAACTCCAAGAAAGGGTTTGTGCTTAATTTCTCTTTTAAGTCTCTTTGCTTGGTACCTAGTAAAGTGATCTCTATATAATGGGCCCTCAGTAACTGTCAAATACTAACTGACTTGATACCTCTCCAGATTTGGGTAGTCTGAATGATGTGAAATTTCTTTTAGTCTCATTGAATTCTAAAGTAGAGTTTTATTGGTTTCTATGAATTGTCTTGGTATGGAATGGATTCTAACTTCAGTATTTACATTAGCATCAGTGATAAAATCCATTCATGTAGTTAGTATATATTTATTTGTCACCTTTTGTGTATATATAATGTTTTGCTAAATTTGAGCATTCTTCTTTGTTTTTACTCTGCTCTCCAGTATAATTAGGGTACAGTAATGGATTTACATAATCTCTGAAAAGTATAGTAATCTCATACATTTTTGATGTTCAATAAATCAGAATTAGACTATTGTTAAGCACTCATCTCCACAGAATTCTTTGATAGGTGCTATATTAAAATTAAAAGCCAAGGAAATGACAGGAAAGGACAACATAAAATGTGCTTTTACTACTCTATGCAAATTTTAAGACTGAATACTTTCTCTAATTTATTCATTTCAACTTACAAGTTTGAAGAATTTACTAAGTGTAAGGCACTATAATATCACCTTGGGATACAAAGATGCACTAAAGCATAGTCTTTGACTTTAAGTAGCCCACAGTCTATCTGTGTAGACAAAAGTGGTCATGTGATTTTAAAATAAATGGTAACATATTAAGTTCATAGAAATATACACTGCTATGAGAAATGGGACAAGGAAAGATTCTAGAAATCAGGGTAGGTATTATCAAGGAACTGGCACCTTCACCTGGAAAGATGAATTTAGTGACTATTCTGGTGTGAGCTCTAGCCAATCTGGTCTATTTGCTATTCCCTAAAGAATTTTTATTCTAACTCTTACCTCTTTGTCTTAGGAAAGTTTGGCTCCTCATAACTGGGATATATACTCTCTATTCCTTCCCTACCTCTTAGAATGTTTAGTATTGATTTGTTCTTATTGTTCTGTTGTTGTCTCAGTACTGACCAATGCTTCTGGACTCAATTTGAGGTTATCTTGGCAAAGATACTTGAAGTGGGTTGAGATTGAGGGGGAAAGAACTTGGAGACTTGCCCAGGGTCACATAGATAGTATCTAAAGGTGAATTTGAACTGCTTTTTCTGTTATCTTTCTACTAGACCACTTAGTTGCACTAACTTCCTTTAAGGCTCAATAAAAAGCAAAGCTTCCTACTTGAACCATTTTTTTTTGTTTTAGTTTTTGCAAGGCAATGGGGTTAAGTGGCTTGCCCAAGGTCACACAGCTAGGTAATTATTAAGTGTCTGAGTCCAGATTTGAACTCAGGTACTCCTGACTCCAGGGCTGGTGCTCTATCCACTGCACCACCTAGCCACCCCCTTGAACTATTTTTAATGTCCTCATTTGTTACTGCTGTCTATCACATCAAAAATTATATTGCATTTTATTTACATAGATTTCAATTTACTTAGCAGTGTAAATGTTGTTTCTTTCTAATAAAATATACATTGTTTTCTAGTAGAGACTACTTCATTTTTTCCTTGTAGATGCTACCCTACTACTGTGTTCTAGGTAATTAGTCAAGAAATTCTTGTTAATTAAATTGAAGGCTGGGGAACATTCTGGAAATTATGTTTGAGAAGAACATGGCAAGATGAATGGGAATTATATGTAACAAGGCTAGAAAGTTAACTCAAAGTCATAGTATTGAAGAATTCAAATGTCAGCCTAGGAACTTTGTACATTATTCAGGAAGAAATAAGGAGTGGTGAAAGGTTTTAATTTATGGGAATTTTAGGACCAGAGCAATGTATTAGCTAGATATGGTATATTTAGACTGGAAAATAAAAGATTGTTGGATGGTACAGGAGTGATATTATATCTCTCACTAGAGATATTATATCTCTCTTGAAGCTGTCACTGAAAGTTGTGGAAGTTGTAAAGAAGCAAATAAAAAAAGGTGAAAAACTAACAATGAGAGCTTTTCTGAAATGGAATATTTATTCCTGAAGGTGATAGGCAGATTCATTTTGCTGGCCTTTAAGCAGAGTCTGGATGACCACTTGTCAAAAATTTTATAGAGCGTATTCATTTTCAGGTATTGGTTAGACTAGAAAATCTTTGGGGTCCTTTTTTTACTCTGTAAAACTGATTCTCCCTGAAAAGTGGAGCTGGGACTGGAGACAGGTAAATCAAGAAAGATACTATTGGAGTAGTCCAAGCAAAATATAATGAGAGCCTGAACTGGGGTGGTAGCAGTGGGAATGGACAATGGCAAGTGGATGGGAGAAAAATGGTGAA
Source organism: Macrotis lagotis (assembly GCF_037893015.1). NCBI lineage: Eukaryota > Metazoa > Chordata > Mammalia > Peramelemorphia > Peramelidae > Macrotis > Macrotis lagotis. The sequence goes on along the minus strand of NC_133658.1, from coordinate 175,921,075 downwards.
GGTAGAATTGATAGCATATGGCTACTAATTGAATCTGAAAAGTGAGAGAGAGGAAAAAGAATAAAAACTCATAAACTTTAAGGCACAATTTAAGTGTGAACTATTATTTTTATTAGTCAAAGGTGAATTTAGAAACTGTGACTGTAAGAATAATTTTCCAGGACAGAGAAGAAAGAAGATTTTGTGGGGGAAAAATGATAAATTTAGTTTGTGGCAAGTGAAACTAGTATTGACAAGATATCTAGATGAATGTGTATTCAGCAGTTGAAAATGCAGTTCTGAAGTTCAGGAAAGAATCTGGACTTACAGAATTGAAAAATTACTATCATTGAGTTCATAGTTGGAGTTGTGGGCATTGAGAAGGGAAGAGATATATAGAAGAAAAGTATAGAAAGAATCAACATGCTAGTTTAGAGCCTAAATTTAGTAGATAGAAGGAAGAGGTTATAGTGAAGTAAGGAGTTAAAGGAGTCAATTTTATAGGAAAAAACTTAGGTGGGAGAAGGGGGAGAATAACAAGAAAGAATAAATAACCACCAATTTCCAATGCTAAAGAGATGTCAGAGACTATGAGGAATGAGAAGAGTGAAATTGATTGTATTATTAGGATATTGGTGACCTTTGAGAGAACAGTTTTGTTATAGTCAAAAGGAAAAAGTCATATTTCATGGACTTGCACTTAAGTGGGTGCAACAAATGAAAATAAAGTTTTGACAGTGAAGTGGCAAAGAATAATGGGGTGGAAATTTGAGGAAGTAGTAAGAATAAGGGACAATTTTTTTAGGAGTGAAGATATTTGTTAACACTGTATTATAATAATTGGCCCATTAAAACCTATAGGACACTATGATGGCTTCTGAAGTTCATCGGTTCTTTCCTCTTCAGCTTTTTGAAGCTTATTTTAGCCAAAAAGTTATGAGTTTAGTCCCTATTGGCACAAGACAATTGTTAGGACCATTTCTAACATGTAGGACAAGACAAATAGGAAGAAACCGTTTTGGTTTCATAATTCAACTTAAATTCAATTTGTTGTCAATGTTTAGCAGTTTATATTACAGTATCTCTAGTATCATGCTGTGCTAAGATAAAGTAACTATTGATACTGCCTGTATGTGTGGATTAGCAAACTCTGGGTGTAAAAATAATAGGGAAAGTATTATGCTTTTCTTGGGAACTCTGTCCAGCTTGTATCTTTTATCCCAAAATGGCATTCAAATCAATGACCATCCTAGATATCTTCTTTTCCATTCATATATCAGACCTAGTTTTGCTCTCCAAAGATGTATTAGGGGGTGGCTAGGTGGCACAGTGGATAAAGCACTGGCCCTGGAGTCAGGAGGACCTGAGTTCAAATCCAGACTTAGACTCTTAATAATTACCTAGCTGTGTGGCCTTGGACAAGCCACTTAACCCCATTGCTTTGCAAAATCCTAAAAAAAAAGAAAGATGTATAGGAAAGTCACACAATATAATTTAAGGGATGCCATCCCCTCCTTAAACTCATTTGATGATTTATAAGTGATCCTTGAAGGTATAACCATTTCCTTCATGAAACAGATTTCCTTTCCATTGTCATTTTCATCAAAAGGCTTTCAAAACTTTCTATTAAATAGCCATTCACTTCCAAGAAAGAAATTATGTATGTAAAATGAACAAAATAACATTCCTGATATTTAAAATTTTAGTTATACTTCAGATATAATGAAAAGTTAAATATTGTGTATAATGCTGGGAGTTTCTGTACTATAAAATGAAACAGCTAAAATTAAATGTAATTAAAATTATTTAGACTGTTGCTTATTCATTTTCTGAATGATGGATTTAAAGCTCAAATCAATCTCCCTATTTATAAAAAAATCCTTTGGAAAGTTTTATTTGACTTAAATGCATAGATTATCAATAAAAATGTTTTAGAAGACCACAACATCAGGGAGATGATGACAAGCATGTGAATTGGATTTAAGTTGAGGGGTTGCTGTGCTAAGTCACCACCCTCACTGTCTCCTCCAGACTCAACTGGATCCAGTGGCCAGATATGACTCATGGTAACTGGAGATGGCCCTGGATGAGAGGCAATCAGGATTAAGTGACTTGTTCAAGGTTTTACAGCCAATAAGAGTCAAGTATCTGTGACCAGGTTCAAACTCCCATCCTCCTATTCCAAGGCCAGTGCTCTAGTCACTTTATTATTGACATGCAAAATCTACTGTATGAATACATTTTTTGAAAAGATAGATTTGTCACCACTAAGTTATCTTCCAGCAAGACAGCATTCATAAGGGAATGTACTTGTGACTGGTGAGTTTTTGTTTAGGTTTTTTGCAAGGCAAATGGGGTTAAGTGGCTTGCCCAAGGCCACACAGCTAGGTAATTATTAAGTGTCTGAGACCGGATTTGAACCTAGGTACTCCTGACTCCAGGGCCGGTGCTTTATCCACTGCGCCACCTAGCCACCCCCCTGACTGGTGATTTTCTATTTCAGTTGTTTCCCCCCTCCCCTGCAGAATTTGTATCTATGAAAAGAAGAAGTAAAATGTTATTAGTGTTTCTCAAAGATGGTGTTGAGGGGCTAAAATAATGCAATTTAAATCTTACATTTTCTTTTTTAAATGTATTTATTTTCATCATATGCAGATGTATAATTTTAAGTTATAAAATTTCCTTCCACCTTTCCTTCCACCCCCCCCTCCTTTGCATTTTCATAAGAACCAGTATTCACTAGAAATATTTTATTTATTGATAAAAACAAAACAAAGTTAGGAGTTTCTGGGAAAACTAAAAGACAGTCTGGTAGAAATTAGACTTTGACCATGGAAAGACTTGAATAACCTGATGTTAAGTGAAGTGAGCAGGATTATCTATGAGATGATCAGCTATTATGGATGCAACTCCTCTCAGCAGTTCAGTGATCAAGGATAATCTCACATACTTCTTAAGGAAAATTCCATCCACATCCAGGAAAAAAAAATGAAATTCTTTTATGTTTTTTCTCTTTCTCATGTTTTTCCCTTTAATTCTAATTTTCTTTCACAACATAACTAATACAGAAATGTTAAAGACTGTTGTGCATATACAACCTGTATCAGATTGTCACCTGCCATGGGGAGGAAAGGGAGGGTGGTAGAAAAATGTGGAACTCAAAAGTTTTCAAAAGGATGAATGTTGAAAACTGACCTTGCATTTAACCAGAAGAATAAGCAAACAAATGAATAAAATTAAAATGAGGCTTTGACAAATATCTTAAATCATATTCTTATGTGATATAAGTATTAAATACCATCCCATCAAATTAGAAGAGAGCAGATCATGTGTTTTTTATGGCTGTAGATAAGAATAGAATTCTTAACCGGGGAAAAATGTAAAATTGATAATTTCATTACAATTTAAAAGCTATTGTACAAATAAAAGTACTAATTTAGGATAAGAATGGTCACAAAGAGTAGAGATCTTTATATCAAATAATTAATCAAGCTTTGCTATCCAGGATATAAAGACAAATCATGGAAATAAAAAGATCAAACATTACTCATCAATAGAAAAGTTGTCAAATGATATGTACAAACTATTCTGAAAAGAATTGAAACATATTTACAACCACATGAAATAATACTTCATATTACTGATAATAATGGAAAATCCAAATCAGAACCATCCCATGATTTTATCTCATAGCCAGTAAAATAACAAAACTCACACAAATTGGTAGTAGAAAATATTGGAGGGATTTTGTATAGACAAGAACACTAATATGTTGTTGGTGAAAGGGTGAATTGGTACAACTATTCTGGAAAACATTTGAAATTATACATATAAAGTGATTAAAATTTGACCTAGAGATTTCACTCTTTGGTATATCTCATAAGGAAATCTTGATAAAAAGAAAATCTCCATATAGACTGAAATATACACAGCTTTTGCTGGATATAAAGTAGAAACCTAGTATCTGAGGAATGAACCAAGTAATTGTCACACTTGAACATAATGAAATATTACTGTTCCAAAAAAAGTATGAAAATTGTAAATATTGAAAAGCATGGGGACACATATTAACTTATATAAAGTGAAGAAAGCAGAGTTAGGAAATATATGCAATGACTACAACAATGTAAATGGAAAGAACAATCACAAAACAATGTAAACTAAATGTTACAAAACCACAATGATTAAATTTTACCCAAAAAAGAAATATGAAAAGATACTGCCCCTACCTTCTTTGCAAAATTCAAGAAATAGGAGTGTGCAACACTGTAAAAAATTGAATTGTTTTCTGAGTTGAGTAGGTTAGCTGATTTTTTTCTTTTCCTAGTAAGAATAATTCTAAATTATAAAAGATAGCTCTCTCAGAGGGGAAAAAAAGGAGAGTGATGTAGGGTAAAATATAGATTATGTAAAAAATAAAACACATCATTAAAATATATTAGCAAAAGGAAAGGCATCATAAAATTCAAATCTTCACATATCCAAGAATCAGGTTTTTTGTTACCTGACAAATTCCTTTTCCCAGTCAAGGCAGTACTCAAATATGTCTCTTTACAGTTGTGAGTACTCTTGCCAAAATCAATTTCAAGATTTTTAATTCCTTATAGTAGATTGAAACTTTCTCTAATATACCTCCAAATCTCAATTGTCTAACAATTAAGTTGTACTTTAGAGTGAGTAGTATAAGTTTAGATAATGGATGTTAAGACCCCATTCATTAATATTTCAAATGACCACCTAAATTAAGAACTGTCACCATCCATTGACTTTTTTGTTTTGCTTTGTTTTTAGTTTTTTTTTTTTCAAGGCAAATGGGATTAAATGGTTTGCCCAAGGTCATACAGCTAGGTAATCATTAAGTGTCTGAGGCTGGATTGGAACTCAGGTACTCCTGATCAGGGCCAGTGCTCTCTCTACTGCCACCTAGCTGCCCCCATCCATTGACTTTTGAAGACAAAGTTAACCTTCCTGAATCTTTTCCTCACTGTTGTTAAATTTCCCAGTTCCTTCAGCCTATTCATTTATTTGTTAAATATTCACTTTGGCCAATTGATTTATACGTCCCTGGGGATAAAAGGATAAATATGAAAGATATTCTTTGGTTTATTATCTTAAATAAAATGAAATAATTAAGAATCAATGAAGACTATAAGTTCCAGAGGAGAACTTTAGGCAAAAATGATATGGGCAGTTTGAGGAGATATTATTTTCAGTTAGTGGTGATGAAAGTCAGTGAATACTTCAGGGAGGAGGTAGCTCCTGAGGTCTTTCAAGGTTTTGACAGTTAGGGAGTGGGATCCACTTTGAGTAGGCAGACTGAATAAACAAAGGGATCTGATTTAAATGTCCTGCCTCATTGGGAATTATGAATAGTAGCAGATGCTCCAGAGAGATCAAGGAGTATGAAAAAGAAAATATGATCATTTAATTTAGTATAAAGGAAGTAATTGTTGACATCGGAGAGAAGTGTTCAGAAGAATAGTGTTTGTGGAAATCATAGAGGGTATGGGAGTCTAGGTTCAGGAAACATATATAGGCTGTGCTGTTTTGATGCTTGGCAGTAAATGGGAGGATAGAAATAGATAACTATGGATTTCCCAAGTTTAAGAGTGTAGAAGAGTCAAGAGTTTTGGTTTTCTTTAAATTTTAGCTACTTGAATAGTTTGCAAATAATGTAAAATAATGTATTCCTTGTAATTTTAAATCAGAATCTTAGCATTAGAAGGACCTTTAGAGAACTATTGTTGTATAGATTAAAAAGTTGAGAGTGAGAGCTTGTGACTTGCTCAGGATCACACAGTGTCAAAACCAGGATTAGAAACTAGGTTTCCAGGGTGGCTAGGTGGCGCAGTGGACAGATTGCAGACCCTGGAGTCAGGTCCATGTGAAGTCCTCAGACACTTAATAATTACCTAGCATTAAGTGAGCAAGTCACTTAACCCTACTGCCTTGCAAAAACCAAAAAAAAAAAAGACACTAGGTTTCATTTTTTCTAGTCCAGTTTTTTTTCATTATAATAAAATGTCTCTTTAAATATTCACAAATTAAAAGTATTGCAGAGCTAAGTTTATATTCTAAAAGTTAAGGTGAATAATAAATTGAAAGGTTTTAATTTGTTCTATTTTATTTTTTATTTTTTGTTCTATTTGATTTTTAATGTATATGACAAAAATCTTTTGTCAAACAAAAGAATAGTTAATCTTTTCAGAAAAAAAGAGCAAAATAATTAAATATAGTGTTGTAGGAGTGATGTATTTATTTTTGTTATCTTAGATTCCTGAGGTTTCATCTTTTGGGTAGTTTTCCTTTAAAAAGAGCAGGAAGTTTTTTTTAATTATTTTTTTATAAAAATACATTTTTAATTTATTTTTACCATTCCTTTCTTTTCAAAATTTTGATTCTAAGTTCTTTCTCTTCAACTTTCCTCCACCCACTGAGAAGACAAATGTATATGATATCAAATATACATTGTAACATACAAAACATATTTTAACCCTATCACGAAAATTAAACTGAAAAATTATGCTTCAATTTGCACTCATAGCTCATCAATCCTCTTTGGAGATGTATATAGCATTTTTTCATCATGAGTCTTTTAAAACTATCTTGTATCATTATATTGATCAAAGAAGTTGTCTTTCACAGTAATACTCTGGTTCTGCTCATTTAATTTTTTATCAATTCATATGGAATTGATACTTATCATTTGGGAAATGGCTGAACAAGATATGGTATATAATTATGATATAGTTTTATTCTCTGGTTTTAGAATATCAAGGAAGTTTTTCCATTATAATTTCTTGAAGTTGATGTCTAGGTTCTTTTTTTGAATCCTAGCTTTCAGGTAGTTCAATAATTCTTTTTTTTTTTTTGTTCAATAATTCTTAAATGATCTCTCATGGATCTATTTTCCAGGTCAATTGTCTTGAAACAAAGACTAGCTATGTAAAGTCCTACAAAATTGTGCCCAATTCTTGCTCACCCAATAAAAGTGGCTTATTAATTCAATCAGATATAAGGGGTTCACTACTCATAAAGAGACTGGCATACATGCCTGAAAATTTACAATTAGTTTATCACCTTTTACATGAAAACTTTCTCGACTTTGATTAAATGCGTTAAATACAATGAGTTGAGATCTGAATATTATTATATTGTCTCTCTCTTACATCTTTTGTTTCCCCTGCTTTAGGGCCATAGTGATTTATTTAAGAAGCTTATATCCTTCCTGAAAAGAAACTTATTAGCTTTGTGTACTTTTTTCTTTTAAGAACAGCACACTGAGGGTGGCTAGGTGGCACAATGGATACAGCACTGGCCTTGGAGTCAGGAGTACCTGGGTTCAAATCCTACCCCGGACACTTAATGATTACCTAGCTGTGTGGCCTTGGGCAAGCCACTTAACCCCACTGCCTTGAAAAATCTCCAAAAAAAAAAAAAGAATAGCACACTATTTCTTATTGATACAATAATATATCTTCCAACTTTACTATTTTGATTATATTTACTTGCATGTATGTCACTCAAAAATGTACACATATTTTTAAAGTAAGATTTTATTTATGTAATTTTTTGTATTTTTAATATTTATTTGTTTTTATACAAATGATTTTTATACAAAAAATAATAATAGCAGGGGCATCTAGGTGGCGCAGTGGACAGAGCACCGGTCCTGGAGCCAGGAGCACCTGGGCCCAAATCTGACCTAAGCCACCCAACAATCACCCAGCTGTGTGGCCCTGAGCAAGCCACCCAACTCCACTTGCCCTGAACCCCCCCCATAATAATAATAATAATAATAATAATAATGATGATGATGATGATGATGATGATGATGATAAATGTGCTTCAGTCTGTGTTCCAACACCACAAGCTCTGTCACAGATAGATCACATTCTTTATAAGTCTATCACAAAAGCTACTTCCATATTTTTCCACTATTGCCATTGCTGATCACAACTCACTCCATTCATATTTCCCCACTACCATACACTCTCTCCTTTCACTCTGTCCCTCTTCTTAAATGTGCTGTAGGGTAGCTGAGTGGAGCAGCAGCCCTGGGACCAAGAGGCCCCAAGCCCACGTACCACCCCTTAAGACCCAGCAACCACCCGGCCCTGTGGTCCAGAACAGGTCATCCAATCCCAGCCCCTTGCAAGAAGTAAAAAAAGAAAATGTGTTATATCTGACCACTCTCCCCCACAGTCTACCCTCTCCTCCATCACTCACATCCCTCCCTTTCCCCAGTCCCCCTTCTCTCCTTCTTACTCTAGATGCCTATACTCCATTGAGTATATATGCTGTTTCCTCTCCAAGTTACCTCTGATGAGAGCAAAGTTTCCCTCATTCCCCCTCACCTTCCCCCCTTCCATATCACTGCAATAGCTCATTGTAATTTTAAAAAATCTTATTATATGAAATATCTTAACCTATTCCACCTTTCCTTTCTCTTACTCACATTACATTTCCCTTTTAGCCATTGACTCCATTTTTACAATATATTATATCTTCAAATTCAGCTCTCTCCTGTGCTTCATCCATAAAAGCTCCTTCTACCTGCTCTATTAAATGAGAAGGTTTATATGAGTATTATCAGTATCATTTTTCTATGCAGGAATACATGTAGTTCATCATCATTAAGTCCCTCATATTTTGCTCTTGTCCTCCAATCTCTATGCTTCACCTGGGTCCTATATTTAAAGATCAAAACTTCTGTTCAGCTCTGGCCATTTTAACAGGAACATTTGAAATTCCCTGGTTCATTGAAAGTCCATCTTTTTCCCTGGAAAAAGACATTTAGTTTTGCTGGTTAGATACTCGATTGCATTCCGAGCTCTTTCGTCTTTTGGAATATTATATTCCAAGCCCTGTGTGCCCTTAATGGAGTTGCTGCTAAGTTCTGTGTGATGCTGACTGCAGCTCCACGATATTTGAATTGTGTCCTTCTGACTCCTTGTAATATTTTCTCTTTGACTTGGGAGTTCTGGAACTTGGCTATATTCCTGGGGGTTGTTTTTTTTTTTGGATCTCTTTCCAGGGGAGATTGGTAAATTCTCCCAGTTTCCATTTTGCCCTCTGCTTCTATGATATCTGGGCAATTTTCCTGTAGGAATTCTTAAAAATGAGGTCAAGGCTCTTTTTCCTGATCTTAACTTTCAGGCATCCCAAAATTTTTAAATTATCTTTTCTGAATCTGTTTCCCACATCAGTTGTTTTTTTCAATGAGATGTTTCACATTTTTTTCCCTAATTTTTCATTCTTTTGGTTTTGAAGTATTGTATCTTGACTTCTCATAAAGTCAGCAGCTTCCTTTAGTTCAATTCTATATCTGAAGGATTTTTTTTTCCTCAGAGAGCTTTCTTATTTCTTTTTCTATCTGGCCAATTCTGCTTTTTAAACATTCTTCTCCTTAACAACTTTTTGAACTGTTTTATCCATTTGACCTATGCTGGTTTTTAACATGTTATTTTCTTCAGCACTTTTTTTTTTGGATCTCCTTGACTAAGCTGCTGACTTCTTTTTCATGTTTTTCCTGCATCTCTCTCATTTCTTTTCTCAATTTTTCTTCTATTTCTATCACTTGATTTTCAAAATCTTTTTTGAGCTCTGTCATAGCCAGAACCCAATTTCTGCTTTTCTTGGAGTGTTTAGATACAGGAGCTTGTACTTCTTCATCTTGAGATTGATTGTTTTGATCCTTCTTGGGATCACAGACAATGTATTTCTCAATGATGTCCTTCCTTTTTCTTTGTTTACTCATTTCCTCAGCCTTTGCCTGGTTTGGGGGTGCTTCCTGGTTTTTTTTAGTATTATTGGGACACCCCCCCACACACAAGGATCTCAGTGTGTGAAGCTCCATCTTCCCATCTGGTCTGTGAATGACCACAAGCGTACCCCTCTGCCACGGGGCTGAGGTGGGGGGGTGCCCTACTGCTCTATGGGGGGCCTAGACTGTGATCAGGATCTGAATGTGGACAGAGCCCCAGAATCCTGTTCCAAGTACAGAGGATAGACCTCTGAAGTCTTTCTCCACTCCCCTACCTTGAGTATGCTTGGCACTCAAGGCTGTTGCCTGGGGGCTCCCGCTTAATGGTTCCACCTGCTTCTGTTTCCAGTATCTGGGCTGCCACAGCCATACTGCTTGCTAAGTGCCCTAAGATCTGGGCATCACATGCTTGCTCTGGCATAGCCTTCCCTACCCCCCTCCCCCTGCTGATCTTCCAAGTTGTGCTGCGTGCTCCCCAGGGTGTAGATCAGGAAACTGCCCCTGTTGCCATGAGCCATGGCTCCCAAGCACCCTGGGGCTGTGTCCAGGAGACTGAAGTTCCTTCACTCTGGTGGACTGTCCCTCTAACCCCATGGAGTGGAGCCTTTCCACTGTTTTCCAGGTTACTTTGTGCTGGAGAAGTGCCTCACTGGATCCCTCTGTGGCTTCTCAAAAATTTTGAGTCCTTATTTTATGAATTTTGAAATATTATAGAGAGAGAGAGAGCACCTAAGAGAGGCTTTTCTCCTGTCTCCATCTTAGCTCCACCCCCAAAAAATGTACACATTTTTAAAAAGCCAGATTCTTAATTTATTCAGTTCATTGATTTCATTTGTTTATATTTCTGAAAGGCAGTTCAATCCTTTTCCCATCTTTGAACAAGTGCCCTGCCATGTCTGAATGCATCTTGACCTAACTTGACCTCATCCTTATAGAATCCTTATTTTCTTTCAAGGCAAAGTTAAGGGCTTGATGTTATACTTGATGGTTCCTTTTCCTTTTTGAAATTACATTGCATATTCTATTTATTTACTTATCTGTTTGCTAGCTAAACTCTGCCTCCCACAATCAGTAGAAAGTAAATTCCCAGAGATTAGAGATGGTTTCATTTTTGCCTTTGAACCCCCAGATCCAAGCACAGAACCTTGTTCATAATAAACTTTTAAAGAATGTTTGTTACATTTGAAATACACTTTAGGAATCCCCTACTGTTTCTAGTTAGAATGCAATTTTCTTTGGGGAGGTAGTTGATTTATGCCTTTGTTAAAATATTGTCAAAGCTCTAAAAGAGCTAAACTCTAAGAGTTCAAGCAGAGTAAAAGGTGAATATGCAAACAATTGAAAGAGATTTAAAAAATAAAGAAAGACCTTCTTATGAATTAGACATAGCCACTTGTATCAGATAAGATAAAATTGAAACTTAAATTGGGTCTCCACTTAGTCATTACCACAAAAAAACATGCATACTCTTTCTAAATAGCTTCCCATTTACAAGGAGAGGTGTGTCAGTCCTGTAGCCAGGTCTGTTCAGCTTCTCAAGTGTCTTCTTACTTCCTCTTCAAGTTTTACCAATGTTGTTTATTTTCCACACTCACTCTATTGGCAGTTTGTGTCAGTTCCTAGCTAAACTGAAAGCCAGAACCCTACCCTTCACCATCTGTTATCAACTTCCAGATGATGGACTCCTTCCTGACAGTTTTAATTCAGTTACCTGCCAATACAAACAATTACACACCTTCATCTTGAGAAGCCATAACTACAGACACTTGACATCCAATCTTTACTGTCCTTGATAGTTGTGGATTCTGTTATTACTGACTGACATTTTTACAATCACAAAGGAGGAATACATTTTTATTACTGAATTTCAGTATTTTCCAAATTGAAGCAAAAATAAGGAGGGGGGGACATGAGTATAGTCTGTGTTTATTAAATTTTTTTAAATAGGAGCTTATTTTTGACATGCCTAAATGAACATTTGATTAAATTAGCAACACTTTTTGCAAAACCCTCTCTGAGAAATTTAAATTCACCAGCACTGTTTCTTTATCTTAACTTCCATGATCATTTTCACATATCCTTGCCTACTTACAATAATATAGAAACTAGATAAGGAGATAAAAATTAATGTAACAGGTCTGTTAGTAGTAGCATTGTTGACTTAAGCTTCCACAAGTAGACATACATCTCCAGATGCTTGAAAAGTGGACTAGCAGGTTTCAGGTGATTAGAAGAAATTCAGTCTAAAAAAAAACCTGAAGGAACATGAGACCTTTTAAGTAAAACCTACTTTATAAGTGGGGGAAAAAAGGCTTGGAGGGGAAAAAAAATAGAAGAATGTTTCACATCATTAGTTTTGTAAAGTAATTGAACAAAAGGTTAGTAAGATTATTGAAGCTGCTTGCCAGTAAACTGGAATTTGTTTGCTGGAGAAAGGAATTTTTCAAAGCTACTTGATTAGAGGGCTACCTTTTTATTTTAAATAACAGCTAAATCCAGATAATCCAGTCTGAGAAGTCTAACTCAATTCTATATGTGGAGTCTAGTTAAGAAGATAAAAGCCAGGTAACCAAAACAGATATTACTTTAGGAATGGGTTGGATAGAGAAAAAGCAAAAAACCTAAAACTCAACCTGAATCATAGGGTTTTTTTTTTTAGTTTTAGTTTTTTTTAGTTTTTTCAAGGCAATGGGGTTAAGTGGCTTGCCTAAGGCCATGCAGCTAGGTAATTATTAAGTGTCTGAGGCTGGACTTGAACTCAGGTACTCCTGACTCCAGGGCTGGTGCTCTATCCACTGTACTACCTAGTCACCCCGAGGATGAGGTGATTTTTTAAATGATATTCCAAATAGATTTACAATAGATTTCTGTATAGAAGTGTTCAATTAGAACAGATTTTAAACTTTCATCATAATTTTACGCAAGTTTGTGCTTATATTTTCAAAAGTAGTTGAACAATTCAGGGAATGAAATAGGCAGAGTTCATTATAGGTCTGAACTCAACCCTTTATGTTCTTCAGTTCACTCAAAATAGTTGCATATTTATGGAAAGAAACTAGGTGTTATATTTCAGGTGCATGTTTTAAATATATGTGAATATATGCTGAAAATTCATATATACAGCATCCAAATAAATAATAAACTTTTCAAAAGCATATGCATTCTACAAAACACTTTTATAAAAGTTTAATGATAAGTAAACAATCAGTAAAATTAAATTAAAGTTAAATTAAATTAAAAATAAGGTTGACTTAAATTTTTAAAAAATCTAAGCAATCTCCTATAGTGTCTGTATCTATATATTGTAGATTATGATTTATTTCTAATAGGGACCCTAAATATCATTGTTAGATCATGAAATACCCTTTTAAATTGTCAAATAAAAATTATGTTCAAGAAAAGCTATAGACTAGAAAGAATCCTGGACTTATAGTACTTAGAAACTGAAAATTGTATGGTGGCAATATCTGACAGTGCTAAACTTTTACTTCTCAGAAAAACAAAACCCCAACAAATTATCACTAACTTTGATACATTACCGGAATTCTTTGATCATTTTATGATTTTAACTTCTACTTAGTACTGTGTAGTTTGGGAAAACTCCTGGTTGCTTTTTAATTCAGTCATTATCTATTTATTTGCTTATTCAATTTCTATAGAGCTTTATCTCTAAAGGATAATTTATAAAAGTTGAACATTGCATCCCTTATAATATCTAGGAGTCGATTTTGAGTGCAAAAATTTTTAATTGCTTGACTACCCATGTGCACAATTTGCAGAAATACTGATGGTGTAGGAGCAACTCTAGAGGCACCTTTAAGGTTATAATCTAATAACAGTCCAGAACTTCTCTGATAAAGCAAATGATTCAAGTATCTAAATATATGAAGGAATAACTTCTGTGATTTTAGGGGGCTAGTAAGTTCTATATGACTTCAGTGCTTTCAAATTTTATTGAAGTATCATAGTTTAATTAAGCACTTGCTTTCATATTCATTCCTTGAATTATTTTTCTTTCAAGATTGCACTTGCCCAATAGCATTGCTTTCTCAATAAAACTATGAAAGAAAAATGTTGTTATGATCTAATGCATGTCCTTTCAATAGATGTATTCTCATTCATTTCATGAAAAGTTGTTTTGAGTTCTTATTTGGTGTAAAACTTGGTCTTAATATG